>NC_137743.1:68165278-68257778 GCF_963264785.1 Psittacula echo | reverse complement strand
CACTTCAGCTCTGGGAGGGAAACCGCCAAGGCCCGAGTGAATGCCCTGCTCCCCTCTAGCCCGGAGGCACGACCATCAGGGAGGTGACAGACAGACTTCACAGTTTTGACCCTGTTCCTCTGGCCAGGAGGGGACAGACGCGGAGGGAACAGGCAGGGAGTTCGGGGAGCGGTCCAGCCGGCTCCCCACGCTCAGGAAACTAATCCAGGAGGGGTACACATGCTAGAGAGAAACTTTCTAATGCCTCGCTGTGAGCAGAGAGACCGGTGAGACGGACCCCGGCTGCACCGGAGAGCAGCGGCTCGGCCTCGGGTCCCCAGTGGGCCCCGCACAGACGGAGATCCCCCGGGAGCACGCCCGGAGCAGGGCAGAGGGCTGGGGCCGAGCACAGCGCTCCAGGTGGCTGTAGCAGGTGGAGAGGAAAAAGGCCGACGAGAGCCCCGAAGAGGCGGCAGTAGCCGTATGGGAGTGGGCTCTCCCCCCGCGGTCTGGCACGGAGCGGTCCCGTACAGCTCCTGGACTCGCCGGGCGCCCTTCCCGGGTGAGAGTACAGCGGGGGCCGGTGGCATGGGACGTTCTGGGGGTGAGGGTGTCCCTGCCCACTCGGGCTGGTGCCGGCCCACGGGCTGGTCTACACCGCCCCGCTTCGAGGAGGTCCCTCACGTTGCGGCTCGCCAGTGTGAAACTCAATTATAACGGCTGTGATTACAACGATATATCTCCACCGCGCTCCTCAGGCTTGGGTGTCAAGGGTAGTGTTTTAGAGAGGGTGCAAGGAGCAGCAATTCATACGAGACAGCTGACAGTTCTTTGATGTGAAAATGATGCCCTGGTTTTTACTCTAGGGTGCACAACCGAAGAAAGATTACACTGTTTAAAAAGAGAAATTTAAACCCAGATGATAATAGTAACGAGCCAAGGAGATGAGGTAGGGAAGTCAATTTTACATCTAGAAAAGCAATCTCTGAAGGCCTTGTGCAGCCTGTTGGGTCCAAGCGAGTTAAACTAAGTTCTTGATAAATCATTAATCATGGATCTTTGCAGCTAAAGACAATCATCCCCGCGTAGGGTCTCATTATCGCCGACCCCGGGTCCCGGAGACTTGCGGTGTTCCTACATCCGGAGTGGCAGGAGAGGCCCTGGGCTCTCCCACTCGTGCCTTACTTTCACCAAGAAGGACTCTAATGACAAGGGAGAAAACAAACAACCCAACATCATCTTAGCTGTTTTATTTATAAAATGATGTGAGGCAGAGATTGTGGCTTGAAGTCCCCCTTGGTTTATTTTATTTTATTTAAATTTTAAATAAATAAATGTACATCTACACACATACACCGGGATGTAAAGCAGGCCGGGCTGCCCGTCCCTGCTGTCCTTCCCGGCCCATCCCGGCTAGGGCCCAGCCCCCCTGCAGCCATCCCCCCTTCCCTGCCCGCCCTGCCCTCGCTTCCCACGCCCCACGCCGGAACGGACACACAGTGCGTTTCTTCCAAACGCACCAGCTGGTTGAAAGCCTTTCTTTTCTAACCAATGGCCTGGGATTATTAACACGTTGTTAAAACTCCGATCAGAGCACCTTAATGAGACTTTCACTTCCTAGCGATGGCAGTGAATTTCAGAGGAGTGAAGTGATCGGTTAAGCTATGTCTACAGTTTCCAGACTCCGCAAATGAGGCTTTTACCTAATTCAGTCCAACTTCTCTTGGTATTCAAAGGCTGAACTCGTTATCCTCCAGCGTGAAGGAGTCATCAGGACGAAGGCAGTTTTGTCCGATAAAACAAGCAAAGAAACCCTATTCAAAGGGTAAAACCGTTTCGGGGTATTTGCTAGAGAGCAAAGGCGTCTTTGGAGTGCTGCTAGTGGTGTGTTTCCGAGAGGGGTAGAGCCCCCCCATGCACACATCAGCCAGCTGATAGGGTTCCTTCTTCCCCACACTCAGCTTTGGCAGCCTACTGAACTTGCCAGAAAAGAACGAAGCTGTCCCTTTCCCAAACTTCCATTCTTTTTTCTAGCCCAGACTCAAAATTGCCGTTCACAGCCCTTATAGAGAAACGTCCACGTAGCAGTAATCGGGCAGAAGACAAAACGCATCCTCAAGGCAACCAAGGAAGGCTCTGAAAAACTTCAGAATAGAGAAACAAACAAATACATTTCCCAGGGCAGATTTATTGTGGCTTCCGTCTGTTTTGCTGAGTGCGAGTCAACCAGAACAGGAACTACCGGCTCGTTGTGACAGTGAGGGGGTCTTAAAAATTACGGATCGAATCTAAGTTTCAGGAGCAATTGAAAAAGCACTCAGAAACCCGACTCCGAGCCTTCTGGGTACCGCTTCGTGAGCACCGCCTCCCACCTCTCAGGGGTCGCTTGCTTTCGGAGACCCTAGGGGACGGATCCCCGGGACCCGGTCCCTTCCCCGCCACGGCCCCGGGGGCACCGCTCCTCCAACCCCGGGTCTTCCTTAAGCCCCCGCTACCAATACCCCTTCTGGTCAACAGTCAGCAACTTCACTTCCCCGAGTCCTTCGGAAATCTGTCTCGCCGGGTCAGGTCTGTTCAGGACACAACGCGGTCCTTCCCTCGTTATACTTAAAATAAAACACCAGGAAGATGTTATTTGTTGTCGAACTAAACGGAACATATCACCTCTAGTTAAATTTATAAATTATATTATGCTGCTGTTCTGGCTTTGTTTTTCATAATTTTAAAAAATCTGAACAAATCAATTATATTAGCCATATGGCTTGATCGTATCAGCTAATTTCCATTTTTGTGCAGTAATTGTTGTTTAAACACTGACAACGTATTAGTTAAGGTGTTTAGAAAAGATCTCTCCAGTCCTGTCTTATTTAAAAGATGATAGAAATGACAATGAATACCACAAGTAAAGTCATTAGACCATTCCTCCCTGTATTTATCACTTTCTGTGTATTTAAGGAGTTCACAACAGCGGTAGATGAGCTGCAGCCTGATTTATACTTCTGGAATGGAGACCATGAGACCATCAGGCTTTTAATTCAATTTATTCGAGTTTGTAATGATTTGCTTAAAAAGAACCAGTTTTTAGTATGCAGCAGGTAAGTAGTAATTTTTCTTAGTTATTTTAAAAGTACGTGGTATTGAAAAAGTACAAGTGGTTCCACTTTGGCATTTGCACACTGCAAATGTAAAACTTCACCCCTCAGTGATCTTAATACTTTGTCCATTAAATGTACTTACTCATTTAAATGAGAGTGTATTTAACTGCTAGACAGATGGTTTACAGTGTGCACAATTATAAACCACGGGTTTGTGTACGTTGACATATTTCAGACTCCAGATTTCCTGCTTCCCTATACATTTTTGCAAGCAGCTTATTTTTTTTTGTGCAAAATACTAACACAGGTGGAGAAGCAGTCTGGAATTCATTCCTTCTGCTATCAGGGGTCCAGAACACAGTCCTTCAGGCAATCGTCCTAATTTTCTCACGAGGATTTTAACTACTTTGGCACTTCAGATTTTTAGAGCATTCTAAGAAACGTTCTGAAATGCTGTTTAGCACACTGGGATTTTAAATATTTGACAGGCATTTCTGGTCATGTTTACTTTATTGAGCAAATACTGAAAAAACATCTTGGCACCACATCAGCAAAACTGAAGTTGTGACCAGGCAATGAGAGCTGGCCATTTTTTTAAAGCTGTTTTATACTACAAGTGAAAGTAGAAGGTCACCAAAAAGTGCAGAAAATTAGGAAACACCAAAACTGAGGCTTGCATTATAACCTGACTACCTTTGCTGTAGGCCTGTCTCACCCTGGCACTGAGGAGCTAGTGTTCACTCATTGATCAGCTAATGAAGCCTGTGTGTTTGTCGTGGCCAAGTAGAGCTTTCAGCAATATTTCTCATGCCAGATTCTGACTCCGTTAAATACAGATTTGGGAATTTTCTGACCAGACTGTCTATGGCTCTCTCTACTCCTATTGCTGCTTACCTCACGAACATTAACAGAACCCTCAGAATGACTCTACAAAAGCGAGGATTTAACTCCATTATATAACTGGGATCCCAAAGATCAGAGACATGTGAAATCTGTATTCATTTTGTATGTTCCATGGAAGACACTGAGCTGATAACTTTGGTGTGGTTAGCAGTCATTCGCTCATTGCTTTGCAAAACAAAATATTGATTGTGATTTGAAATCCTTAACATGGAAAATGCAGCTTGCAATCAATTATGGAAAGCTGGATTTAAATGTTGTGCTTAGCATTGTATGGAAGTCCTATAGAAAGGCAGGTGTTGAATTATATTAATCAAAGCAGCATTCATCTGTCTTATGAGACCGTTCCTTCCCTTGCTTCACAAAGCATTGCCAGCATCATTGAACTGCTCTAGCAAGAGGCTGGGGTTTTACTGACATCAGTCAGTAGAAAAAACCTCAGTCCCTTTCAGAGGAATTAGCATCTGCCCTAGATGAGTTCAGCCATTCAAGCAGCAACAGACATTAGGATTTTATCCTCCATGACTGCATCATAGTGAATCATGTCTGGCTGAACAAGGTGAGATAAAGCTGCATAAATCAGTTTAAAACTGTCAGTTCCCACGTTCCAAATACTTGACTTTTCAATCATAACTTCCTTTTGAAACAAATCCTTGCATCCTGTTTTCTGGATTGAAGAATCAGTAAATGATAAACTATTTCCCCAGGAACCTTCCACTATGTACCGTCAGTACCTGGAACCATGCTGAGTGGACCTGTTAGGGTATCACAGGGGAGTGGCATACATACTGCTAAGAGGAGAAGAACACTGAAGTTAAATTGACAGTTCAAGAAGTGAGACTGCTGTAAAGGACACTGCCCCTTCTTCTGATGTTTCCACCAACTCTAACACCTTCTGTTTACATTAGGTTTTGCTCATTCCCTTCCTCCAGTGCAGTTGCAGACTGTCACTCTTCCTGCTGATTGTCAGAGCTTAGACCTTTCAATTGCCCCACATAGTCACAGTGGATCTGATCTAAACTTCAGTGAAATCTCTGGGACATGAATCAGACTTATGTACTTGCAACTGGGTTATATGATTTAATGCTTTGTTTGAGCAAGAAGAGTAAAGTTTCTTTTTTTGCTAGTTACTTTTAGCCACTTACCAGAAATGTGGCTGTGCTTAAAGAGAAGATACAACCTGTGGACGGGCCACCGAGTTCAGGGGGAAGAAGGGATGACTGGAGATAGTGTAACTTTTTCACAGGCTTGTTTATAGTTTTCACAGACCCGGGTATTGTTGTTAAAGCAAACAAGTAAGCAAAATCTGGACTATGATTTCAGTTTATTGTAGGCTTGCTCGTTGTCACTGTGGGGTTTTGATTAGGAACTTAGCAGAAGCGAGTCCTAAGAAGCAACAGATTTAAAAAGGACATGAGGGGTTTTATAAAAAATAAAGTGTGCACTGCTTGTGACACAAACTATTCAGCTTGGGGAGACCTCTTTGTAGATCTGTAGTTACATGTCTGCAGTTCTGATAAGGTGTTTAAGGAAGATATAAGCTGCCACAATTCACATTGCACCGGAAAGCACATTGAGGCACTCAGCTCTTGCATGACATAGAGCAATTCCATCTCTGATGACTTTTTCTTTGTCTACCTCTTTGTCCACTGTTGGATACTGTGAATGCATAGTAGATTGGTTTCTCTGGGTTTTGGTCAGAGGAGTTGCTTTTTATGTTCCATGAGGTTTGTTTTACTGGCCAAACCAGGGAAATGTAAACTCTAGAAGAAAGTGTGATTATAATTTGAGAAGAAACAAGACATTTTCAGAAGGAAGCATAAAAGCCCCAAAGCTCGTCTGTGTATGAGAAGGAAATACGGTCAAGGAACCAACTGAATTCTGCAGCACAGTTTTTCACACAGATTGACAAGCACATTCATTAGCCTCAGTGCCTTCTAGATTTACTTTTGGCTAGTCTTCAGTGTTCATCAGTCCCCGGCCACACCACACAACTATTTCAAATATAACCCAGAGATCAAGATCCGGAAACCAGAAATTGGTAGGTATCAGAGCTGTCATTCCCACTCTTGGAGTTTGTCCAACTTTTGGGGTTTGGGCAACTGCCATTGGAAAGACTAACATTTTCATTACCCTCACGAGCTGGTCAGTTAAAAAATATTCAGGCAAAAATATGAAATTCACATTTCTGCCAGTTTGTCACTTCCTAGACAAGTAAGGAAAATGCTTGAGAGAGGAGAATATTACCAATTGACTTCAGACAAAAAATGAGCAAGTGAATGGGATCTTGCATTTTAGTATTTGCTCTGATCATACATCTGTGTGCTTAATTATGGTATCTTTACAGATTTGCCTATGACCCATTATCTAAACATTTGTATGGAAATACAGGTATCTTAGGAATTCATATGAGAGAAATTCAAGAGGAAGGGTGAGAACGAAGGAGATGGTTTGGTTTGAAGGGATTTAATGTCTTCAAGAGAAAACAAAATAATTTTCTTCAAGGAAAGATGGTCCTATTCTTTACTGTCTATTCTTTCACTGCTGATCTTTGTGGTCTGTTTCTCATGGCAGAGTCCTACTCCGTTGAAAGGGGACTAATCCAGTCAGTTTTTCCTTCTCAGTGAATGAGAAGAAAAAAAGTAGGACAAAGGATTCCTGACTCACATTTGCAGCCACTCAACTTCGTAGAGTATAGTAACATTTTAGTAAGCTAAAAGTGAATAAAAGTTGTTTTTCAGACATGCAGTGAATCATTTCTAGTGCCTTATAAAGCATTATTTGGTTGACAATGTCTCTTGAAATATCTGTTTATGAAATGCAGTGTTACTTCATGAAATCTACCATTTTGCTCCATGAAAAATAGCCCCTTTCTTTGAAAAAAAAACAAACCAACAAACCCAACCTAAACCCAAACCAACACAGACTTAGCAGCAGAATCTTTAATGTCAAGAAATAGGCAAGATGTCAGTTTTATGCTTCATCTGAAAGACAGATATACATATTTCACCATTTCTTTTATCCTATTTATGATTGTTGCAATCACAAATAATGTAGCCAAGATCTAATATCTACTTGACCTGTATGTCAAGTAGATATTGCTACATCTTACTCCAAAGGTAACAGCACTTTGTCATATCTATTTCTCTTCCTTGGGTTTTTATCTAGTATTTAACTCTGTCTATTCTTTAGGAGCCCCGGGAGTGTGACTCTATAGAACATAGTGCTTCCCTCTAAAGAAACACAGCTGCTGTGCAAAGGCCATATCCAAACCCACCTGCGATTAACATATATGACATCCTTCTTATTAAAAAGCTGGAATTCACAACTTTGTGTTTGTGCACGTTACAACTTAGAAGGCATGATTCAGATGTTTTGATGGTTTTTTATTCTGGTGGGTGGCATACCATACGCTATAACATGTTGCAGTGCCTTCTCATGTTCTGTGAAAGCACTTCCTATATTATGATTTGAAACTAAACATTTGTTTAACTAAAACAAAGATATGTTTTAACTAAAATTCCATTTAGCTTTCATTAGCTTAATCTCAGTTCACATATTAATTTATGAGCTATAGTAACATTTCTGAAGACAAAATGTATTAGCTGTGCAGATAGGTCTGTGTAATTAGTTTGTAAATTAAAAACTCAATTTAAGTTCCATAGATCATTTGTGAATCCTTGAATGCTGGATGTCCTGCTTGGATGGGTGACTATGAATATAGGTTCCACAGCAGCTTTTTGATCAGATCATGACTTTTGGGAGCAAAGTTTTTTGGCAAATTTTTCTCCATCTCCATCTGTCTCTATCTCCTTATCTTCTATATCATCTTCTGGTATCTTTCTCCTGACAAACTTCTGGACAGCATCATACTAGGCCGCTACTAGAAGTTTTCCAGGTAAAAACACTGTCCTATAGGAAATAAAGCATACGGATGCTCTTTTGCTCAGCTAAACCGTTAACCAACTGTCAAACTATTGAAGAATATAATTTTCTTTTTCTCCTGCAAAGCAGCGTGCAAATCTCAGCAAGAAGCTTTTCCGTCCTATGATCCTTATATTTCACCTGAGTGCTAAATGCATGAAACTGGTTACTGATAATGGTCTAGTTGGGGTACTAAAAATGTTTCAAGAATTTTACTTCTGTCTTTCAGAAATATCACAACATTTGTATAATCATTCCGGTCAAACTTAAAAGTTATTGCACATTTTGAAGAGGTTTCCCCAAGGATTTGGAACGCCACTTTTCTTTTCTAAAAAACTCTCTTTAAATTATCTAACTTTTGAAATTTTCTCTCTGTAAGGCAGGGACCAGACCCAACCAGTGAAAGAGCTTCTGTAAATTCCATTACTGGACCCACCAGAAAAAGTGCCTTCTACCACAGGTTGAAAATACTGATCAATTACAGTAAAAGAAGATAAATTGCTACTTGAGTTTGGTTTTGTAAATGTTCATAAGCTACCTAAGAGCAGCCACTTTCAAAACTGGGCAGAGGTAGCTGAAGAACTAAGTTAGGAAGTGTGTTGGAGAAGTAAAGCAGGTGGGATTTACCATGAGGTCCTTGTGCAGCAATAAGGTGGATGACATTTTGCTTGTTGCTCTCTTGGATGTTCTACTGCCTGCACCCCAGACCTGGGACCAAAATCAAGCATGTTGTCAGCAAATACAATTCCTGAGATGCCAGAGATAAGTTAAATGAATTACATGACCCACTGCTTGGCAGGGTTGTTAGGTGAAGCACCTGGGGTAATGGAACCTACAGTACTGAAGGACTCTGTGCAAGAAATTAACTACACAAGGCATGTTGTACTTTGCCTTCGCTTGGATTGCATACATTTGGGCTTGAACTCTGTTTCTTTTCTTGCGCCCCTCATAACATATTAAGACTCTCATTGGTCACACTTATAAGATGAATAAACCATGTTTTTTCTGAATCTATTACAGCTGCCCTTTTACATGAAAAGAAACAAGCAAACAAGGTTTTGCTGGAAAAGCTGGTGACTATTGCCATCAACTGAGGTAATACCCTGGCTCTAGTTATTTAATATAGAAAAAATATTTTGATCTATACTTGACTTGTCAACAGTATCAGCACTTGACCTACAAAAAGGTCCATCAGGGACAAAATAACCCAGGCCCATTAGCAAATCCTTTGATTATAGCCTTTTACAATCTCATTATACCTGGCCCTGAGACAATATGTTGCAATGTATCTCTTGCTGGACAGTCAGAGTGACTCATTAGAGCTACATGGCACGAATGCAAACACAGGCAGCATCCTCCCACTCCTTACTCTCCCTTGAGTCAAGGCATGTAGCAGCAGATACTGCTGTCCTGTCTGCAGCTCATACAGTCACACTCTAATGACCTTCAAGCAAACTAGGGGTGTAGCTCTAGCAGCTCAGTGCCAAATGTAATTACATGACCCATCCAAAAACCTGGGAAAATAACACCATCTATTGATGAAGCTGATGTTAGTCTGTGCTGAGCACCCTGCTACCCTGACTATGCTGCCAACAGCATCCAAGCCTAATGAGTTTAAAACTAGCTCAAGAGTGCCTCCATTTGATTGCATTTTAGACACATCCTTGAAGTTGCCTGTGCTTTCAGATCTTGCTTTGTGCTTCTGTTGGGTGAAATATTCTGCAGTAGACTTTATTGTTAATTTAAACAATGTAATTGAGTTGCATCTTGCCTAACAAACTAGAAAGATTAATTCATAAAGTTTTCTAAGGAATGGAGTTTCTATTAGATTTTGATAATTTTTTGGTTCTCCTTGGTCCATATATTCAGCACATATTTCCATGCAAATGCAGAGAAGAGCTACTGGTACTGGACAGTTTTAGTGCTGATCTCAGTGATACTGTGAATGTAAATGAAATCAAGTCCCTGATTTCTCTCATTATACCTGAGACAGAATAGGCAGTAGTATATCAATACGGAAAGAAATGCTTCAGTATTGCCTAAGTCTCATATGAAACGTGTGAGCTGAGGTTGTGAGTGGATAAACAAGGCTTTGGGATATAAGCTGGCTCCACTCTTTCTCTGGGTGCTTGACCAGAGCCATTCATGGAAGTGAAGAAGCCCATCTGTGTGGTTAGAGGGCTACAGTCTGACAGCCATTTGAAACCCAGGTTTCTACATGAAGTAGTGGACTCTTGTTGAGATTCATTTGATAGGGGAGAAAATGATTTTAATTAGTTAGTGTGGGGGTTGTAGTTTAATGTGCTTCTGCAGAGAATATCCTGGTTGGTTACCTTTTTCTGTTTTGATTCGCATGACCTCAGAGGTCAACTGGATTCATTTCAGATGAACTAACTTGGACAGTACCTCCCTGCACACCAGGCACGAATGGGCATTCAGCCCACGGGGCTGAGCTAGAGCTAGCAGAAGCAGAAAGCCCCTGAAATATGTAGGATGCAGCTGTCAGGTCCTAGCACTGTTTGTTTGAACTACTTGCTAACGGGAGGCATAATCTGTGACTGTTGCTGGTAGGCAGGCAGGATGAGAGGCTCCTAAGGATTATTCAAAGCTGTTGTGACTTTTCTCTCTTGCTTTCTTATTGAAAACACTTTTTCTGTTGATTTATGTGAACTATTTATCTGTCGTGGTTTAAGCCCAGGCCGTAAATTAGAACCATGAAGTCTACTTCCCCCCTCACCTTTCTTCCCTCTGCTCCTGGAGGGAGGAGGAGAATCAAAAGAATGCAACTCCCACAGGTTGAGATAAGAACAGTTTAATAACTAAGGTATAACACAAATCACTACTGCTACCACCAATAATAATGATAAAGGAAATAACAAGGGAAGAGAATACAACCGCTCACCAACTGGTACCTCACCCCCACCCCGCAGTGCCCCAGCCCTTCCGGGAACTCTCAGTTCTACATCCTGGGCATGACGTGCTGTGGTATGGAATACCTCTTTGGCCAGCTTGGGTCAGGTGTCCTGTCCCTGCTTCCTCCTGGCTTCTCCTCCTCCCTGGCAGAGCATGAGACTCACAAAGTCCTTGGTCAGGGTAAACATTCTGACCAGCAGCTGTAAACATCGGCTTTATCAGTATTATTCCCAGGCCGAAAGTCAAAACCACAGCGCTGCACCAGCTACTAAGAAGGAGAAAAACTGACTGCTGCTGCTGAACCCAGGACAATATCCACCCCTTATTCCATTCCATTCACGTCATGCTCAGATCCCACATTTTCCATATACCCTCACTCTCATCTCAGTGCCTTATCTTGGTGCACGGATCAATCCCTATAAAGCTGCTGAGTCCATTCAGTCCATGATGTTGGGCTCCATCTCTTGTAACAGTCTTTCAGAGCAGGAAAGGCTGTGTGCAGCGTTCACACTCATGAATAACCTGGGCGATAGTGTCCTTTGATAAGTCCACCCCTCATGAGTCCATCTCTATGTTGCATCTCTGCCCTGATGGCCTGAAGTGTCATGGGCCCACCAGGCTCAAAATAATTCACCCTCCCCTTCAGCAGTTGCTAGAACTTGTCATTGGGGACTCCATACAGCTGCCTTCCATCTCCGATGCTTCCAAAGCACTGGAGGGGCCCAGTGGACCAGATATTTGCCCATACTGTCCTACACACCGTGACACTCATGACTGTTCAGCCTTGGGGAAAACCTCTTGGTCTTCCTATATCGTCGTTTAACCCCAGACAAGACCCAAACCTGACTCTGCTTAACTTTTGAGATCGGACAACATGGTCATGGGTAGAACACACTCTGTGTGTGTGCCAACATGGTGATCCCCATCACAATCAGCAGGCAGGTCCCAAGGGTACCCAAAGGCCATTCAAAACCTTCAGAACTCTCGAATGATGCTGCTGTGCTTGCCGGCTCTCTCACCACCAGCTTCCCTTTTTCTGAGTCCAGATCTTCCTCCTCTGCCTTGCTGGGAAAAGCTGCGTGGTCTCCTGCATCCTCCTGGGGATCAGACTCGCGGGGCTCGGTGGGCGGCTGCTGGGGGATGCTCTCTGGTGAAAAACTGACTGCTGCTGCTGAACCCAGGACATTATCTTAAGGAAATTAAGGGGGTATATTATGATATTGTCAGGACAGCATGTTCCTCCCTGCAGGGGCCTCCATCTCATTGAAAAAGAAATATTCTGCTGGTCGAGTCATCCAACTTAAGGTTCAAATTAAGTTAGAAATGGTCTCAAAATCAACACAGCTAACCCAACATTTAAATAATTAATGTGAAAATAAGTATTTTGCCAGTGGCACAAACTATTACGTGTTGTGGGATTCTTGCACATATTTTTCATCTGAGTGCTAGTAGTTGCCATCATGCTGGAAAGTAAAATCATCTGTGACACTGGCAGGTGGGAGGCCAATGTAAGAGCACGAAAACATTTCACAGACATCTTTTGTATAGCTTTAACAATCAGAAAAAAAATGCCGTTATTTGAGCAGAGCTTTAATATGAACTTTGTATTAAACTTTGCTTAAATAACAAAGCTTTTTTCTTCTGACTTTTAAACCAATATTAAAGCAGGTTGGAAACAAGCTTATAGTTTCTTCCACCAGGTTCTCACACTGCTAGTATACATTTACAACTGTTCCCTGGCCTGTCTCCTTTGTGTATTATAAACTTCTCCCCTTTACTGTTTGGGTGATACTGAGTACCCAGCTGAGACTCCATGGAATTACCTGCACATTAAATGAGCAAAATTAACGATGCCCAGAAGAGATACGCAGAGAAGCCATTGTAACTGCATTATAAAACTCTAGTATGCTTCTTGCTGGTACTGCATAGCTTGGTCACTTTTGCAAACACCACATCCTTCAGGTTTCCAATGGGCATATCCTCAGTCCTGGGGCAAGCAGAAGAGACTGTCTCAGTCAGAGGTGGTTTTGAGAAAAGCAGTGTTAAAGACAGCAGTACAAAGCCGTCAGTACTTGACATAATAAGGCTTTACAAAAGGGTGCAGCCTGCCTGGAAGATGGTGTGCAGGTGCCCTGTGATGTTACAAAGGCATTGCTTTCCAACACAATATATTTATCCAGGAAGCCTTAGATGTAGGCACACCAGGTGTAACTGAAAAATGGGTTAATGAAAGGTATTTTGTGGCTTAAAATAGTACTCCATCTTCATTGAGGAGTGTCAAACACACATTTGGCTCCAGGCTAGCAGATGGTGCAAAATCATTTGGTTTATACTTGTTCCATTTGCAATTCTTTCATTTTTGCTTTTGTGGAAAGAGGTCTTAATAAGTAATATTTTATATGTCTAGTAGTACAGGACATTCTATGAAAATGAAACTATTTTGCATTTATTTTGACCTAGGTATTGCATGGTCTGCCTAGAATTTTATTGCTTAGGTTTGTCATTCTCCTATTACGTAAAGCTTGGACTGACCCTCTTTCAGTATCAGACTTCACGTTGTCACAAGGACACGATTGTTTTTCTCTGTTACCATTTTATAGGATACCTCTAGTCCCTCCATTATCGTACGTGTATGTCTTGCTGTAATTTCATAATTTCATCTCTACAAAACCTGGCTGTTAAAAAGTTAAAAATAAGTCCAAATGATTATCCAACATGATGGCTAGAATTTGCGTCTCCTAAAATATGTATTAGAATGCAACTCATCATTAAAATGGTGCCCAATTTACGTGTTTTCAGCAGCCACCATTATTCAAACTAGAATCTGGGGAAGGACACGGCAATACTGCACTGAAAGTGACCACGTAACCTTTTATGTTTCTGCCCTCCCCAAATGCCTTTTCCTTAGCTGGTACTTCTAGAAGCCAAATCAAGCTGCCTTGCCGACTGAATCAAGACCACAAAGCCACCATGTTTTGCCTTGGCACAGTCTTGAAAAACTTGATGGATACAGGCTGATATTTTGAACTTCACTTGTTAGGATGCTTTTACCTAAACACTGAACTAGTAATTCTCAGGATTTCTGCACCAAGCCCCCTCTCTCTCCTCTTTTCCTTTAGTAGCCACCGAAGACCTTTTCCCACTCAACAGTATGGAAATAGCAGGTGCCTGAGGTACCCTGACATGAGTTCATGACTCCCAGGTTGAAAAGCAAAGCACCAGTTGTGTTGCTAAAAGACTACGTGGGATGTCTGCAAGGTTTTAAACAATTCCAGCTTTTGGGGGGATTACTGTTTCTGTCAGAAGAGTAACTCGGAGTATTGACCATTTTGAAGACACATTGTGCTTCATATAATGCACCTACAACATGAAAGAATAACCATGAGCAATAAGAAAGCCAAATTTAAATAGAATCCTTAAAGAATACATAACATTACAGGAAAACTAAGAACTCAGTATTTTCATGAAGATGGGTATGAGAACCATCCTTTCTTTTGCTTTTTAAAAAGTCAGTAGCTGATTCTCACATATGCAAATAATTCTGTATAATGTAATTTAGGAGTATTTTTTAATTTTATTGTATTTATTACCAAAATATTCGTACAAAACCATGATGTCTCTGTTTCCTCCCATTATTCTTCTCTTATGAAGAATTTAAGTTATGAAATGCATTATTTTTTATATTTGAATTACAGTATCACTCCTCTGAAGTCAAATAAGCAGAAAAGGCAGATTTTTCTTTTTTTAAATCATAATCTCTTCCTCTTCTATACAGCTTCAGCCAGTCATGCAAAACTAATTCTGGAAAACTAGAAATTCTCACAGTAATGCTGTAAAATAAGGAAGTTGTATTATCCTTATCTGAAAAATGGAAAAACAGCAAAATGAGTCACTGTTCAAAGACAGGTATTTTCACAGCAAAACCAGAAACAATTTCTGAATCCGAAGGGAGTTGTACTTTCTCCCATTAAACATCTAAAACCTGTTTTCTTCCAAATAATCCTAGCAGAAAAAAGTAAGGGGTAAGATGTATGTACTCTTGAGAAAATGTGTGAAATCATCTTGGAGGTTTCCCTTAACTGTTTAGATAACAAGAAAATGTAGCAAAACCATGATTGAACATGAATATTTGTTATTTTATTTCTCCCCCTATGACTGGACATTAGTACTTACTAATTTTGTCTCATTGTCTGGGAGCAATTTCCCCCTCCACTGTAAGCTGTCTCTTTGGCAAGTGACCACCTGGGACCCTCAAGAGAGCACTGCAGTGTTGTATCAGCAGAAGTAAGTCATGATAGAGCTGGTGCACCTCTTGCCGAGGACTTGAGCTAAAGCCTAATGAGGTCAATATGAATCTCAGTTACATATACTCCTTTGCAGAATACTAGCTCAAGGGATAAGAACAACTCAAAGCATCCAAAGAAAGCTTTAATAGGTGTAAGCAAGGCACAGTCCTAAGCGAGTCCCTTGCTAAAGCAGAAAATGGAATGAGCCATCTGAAATTATTTTTGAGCACTATTGGCAAACAAAGTGTATTTTCTTCCCAAGGCACTTTACTGAAGGAAGTATTCACTGGTCTTTTATCCTTTAAAGTCTGGTATTTACAAGTGAAGCTGCTGGCTGTCTAATTGCAGCTCACAAAAACATCACACAATCTCATCTAATCTCTCTCAGTTGTTGCTATATTTAGTTTTCCGTGGGATAATTTACGTATCCCTGAACTGAATTCTAACTTGGGTTGAAGGGAAAAGGAAAAGACTAAAAGAAATCCCTAACGTGATTCACATGCAAAATTTTCCTAAATAGAAAGGTAAAGAAAACACAGTCGTGTGAGGATGCAAGAATATCTATCCCTACACTACATAGAAAAGGTCAACAAACCAGAGCTGGTGCCAGTGACGTTTAAAACAAGTGATAAGTTTTTCTTCAGAATAGGCACTTTAAACTTTTGAGTCAGAACAACTCCAAGTCACATCAAAATTATCCTACATATATAAAGAGCTTTAAATCAGGGAGGATGCATTTTGCAGACATGTCCAGTCTTCTGGTCCATGTGAGAGCCTCACTCAGCTGGCCCCCAGTGTAAGCTCTCCCTGGATGCTGCCTTGCACCTTTGCAGCACAATGTCCTGGCTTCTCTCTGATCAGTAGAAAGCCCAAACTCTGGTTACCCAGTGTTGAGAAAAAAAGTTGTGAAAGAAAACTCATTGCTGGTAACAGCTGTATACAAAGCAAGAAACAATTCTCAATGGGTAAATGCAGGGATTAGTTCACACCTTCACTGGGAGTAAGGAATTACTTTTATTGAGCAAGGTCATATCTTCAGCTCCATAAATGAAGAAAAGCTTTCCACACTTGGATCTTTCTCTGTATGGATGGAAGAAGATCATTCTCCCAAATAAAAATATTATTTTGACCTTCAGTCCCTGTCAAGCACCCCACCTGTCTGGGGAAATGCACGTGGTAGGAGGAGAGGGAGATGGCATGGCAGGGAAAGGAAAGTGGTACGTGAAGGATTCCCTTTAAGCCTTATGGTATTTTCTTGTGGGACAAATATTTCATCCAGCAGAACCTGCTTCTGTGTGTGTGTAAAAGCTGGTGGGGAAGAGAATTTCAATTTCAAATTCCCCCGAGCAATCAAAAGACAGATGAACAGAAATAGCAAGTGGAAACCAAGAGTCTGACTTACACTCAGTTTTGCAATAAAAGATTTTGTAGTGGAATCAACCAAGTTGTGTATCAGAATTAAGAATCTAGCTCTGCTCTTTGCTTTCCAAGAATCAAATGCAGTTCATTAGTATTAATAACCTTTCAAAACTGGTTGATTTTTCCCAGGTATCTCTTTCACAGCAGATGAACCTCTCTTGGTTTCATTTGCAAGCCGGTGACACATGTGGAATGCATGTTTGAAAAAGTATTTTACAATACAGCAGTGATGTGTGCTTGCCTTTTCTTTCTGAACATATGTTATCAGTTTGCTTCCTGGCTGTTTGTGTGATATTTTTAGATTTTCTAACTATCCATTAAAAATCTAGACAAGCCCTGGGTTGTTTTCTTTTTCAGGTGCTGATTTTTTCTCGGTAATCTTGATATGATTATTATTAACTCACTCCTATCCCTTTGAGAGTAAAATCTGATTTATGGGAGTTTATTTGCTAGCTGAAGTTAGGTAATGTAAGGTTATAAGGCACAACAGGCTGGGAGATTAAATATGCCGCATGGAGAATTATTGCAGCATCTTTATTTCCTCTAAGTTCATCTTTGACCATTAGTGTTACTGTAATTAATATTTTTAAAGATTCTGGTTTATTTGCATTTACTAGTGCCATAAGGCAGCATTTAAAAGCAAACTCTTTATTATTTTTTCCAACACAGTTGTGATGCATTGGTGTGACAGCTACAAAAATTATACCATATTGTCGGTGTTCCACTTCACAATACTTCAGCCTCTACCTATCCTTGTTTTGCTGGTCTTCAACTTTTTCCTCAATAATGTAACTCCTAATTCTTTCATCAGAAGTTACTGACCCACCAGTTACTTTAACTTATTTCTCTTATAAAGACTAAACCTGAACCCTCTTAGGATACTCTCTAGTGCCATATGCTGTTCAAGACTTTTTCTCTGACAGTTTTTGAAATGGGAGTACAAATGCAAAGCGTGGAGGCTCTTCCCATAGTAGTTCCCTGAGACAATAGTTCCCTTAGAGAACACTGTGTTTAATAACTAGCTTTCGAAATGATTTGGTATGCTTTTTCAGGAAATGCAGAAGGCCTAGTGCACCTTTATTTCATAGGAGCTCAGTCTGTTGACCATAATAGGAATTCCAATTTATGGGCAAAAATGCTCTTAATGACACACACAATTTCAACATACACATTTGCTTTTGATTAAACTTTGTAACACATTGGTACACCCATGTAGAACTGACATTTGTCTTTATGAATCTCATGTAAAATGACACTTTGAGTCATGCATAAGGAATTTACAAGAAGAACATGACAAAACAATGTCCTTTTTGTGAATAGAGCCCATATTGTATGCTTTTATTGCTTTACCAGTAATACATAATTAAATATGTCTACAAAGTCTGGCTTTGATCCCGGGGCTTTCTTCCATAGGTTTAAGCTAGACACAGTCCCTGTATCCATGATATGACTGCATAGTAGGTAAGGTTTATGTCCAGCCTGTATTTTTAAAACCAATCCTCTTGTGAATTCATTGTTCCTTAAACATAGTCAAAAAGAACACTTTAGAGCTACAATGACATTAATATTTCAAGTTAAAAGGTCTAAGAAGAGATTAAGAGTGGAATACGGTTTCAGATGGGCAGCAGCAGATGGGATACATCTTAAAGAGCAGTTCACAGTTGCTGAAAAGGCAGTGTGTTCCATGGTGAACGCTCCTGCACAGCCAGGCTGAGCAAACTATTCAGAACCATTGCTCCGGAGGCTCCTCCACTGACACAAAAGATGAAGCTCATCCCCAGTGAAGTTATGGAAAAGCTGAACAGGGAAAAATAATTTGGAATTCTGTAGAAATAGAACGGAGGATTCATCAAAAATGAATTTGTTCATGAATTTTCATCTCTTCCATGTTATTGTTTTGCCAAATTCTATTTAGAGTGGAAAAATAGTGACATTTATTTTGGTTTTAGCTTGTCCTGAGCAATCTCTTGACTAAGACATTCCATGGGGCAAATTAGAACAATTTTGAACGAAGACAACTAATTCCATCTTTCCACAGTGAGAAGTAGTTTGATTTTCAGAAGTATTTAGCATCTGGAGTTCCTTCATAAAACTTCTGAAGGTAATAAATATCCATTTATTTTCCTGACAAAATTTAGTTTCCAGTGCTTCTATTATATTTTGCTTCATAATATCTACTTTCCAAGGCTGATTGATTGTAACTATTTGATTCAGAGTTCTCGAGCAACTAATGTCACTTAGAAAATTTTCAGGTGTCTCTGTAAGAAATATGATCCTCACATATACACTGACTACAGGCATTGCACAATATTTACTCCAAATTCCTTGTTTTGCAAACATTCCTGGTAGGACAGTCAAGACAGCAAACAGAAGCAAGGATGTGAATGATGCCTAAGTGCTGGTACGTCTGCAAAATCCCCTTCTTGTCCCATATTTTCACGACTGCAGAGTCTTACTTCTGACTTTACAGATAGCCAGACTGCATATGGCAAGGTGAGGAACAGGAAAGGTGACAGCAGTGAAACTGAGTAGGAGAGACATTTATGTCCCATGTATGGAAATGGAGACTTTTTTTTATCATTATAGAGCTTGTTCTTCTCAGTTGGTCAGATGAGTGGGAAGAATCAGAGGTTGGGGATTTCAGAAATGCCATCACAGGCAAAATGCTGAGTTTTCCTAGTCTGCTTTTCCTTCTGGGAAGAGTGTGAGTGCTCTTAAGGAGGATCTCAGATTCCTCAGAGCAGGAGCCTTCTCACAGAGAACCTTTACCATCACGGCCTCCTTGTACTGCAGGAAATTCAAGAGTGTTTGATGAAGTTAGTAAAACTTTCGTTTGTTTTTTACGTTCAGGGTTCAATGTTCAGTTTATGTTCCATGTTCAGGGCTAGTTTCTAATTTCCTCTGGAGAGACAACCCACAGCAACAGCTCTATTGGTCTACGGCAAAGCTGGAGCCTAAAATAGTGCTGAAGGCTAAGCTTGCCGGGAACCTGATGGCAGGAAACACAAATGGCAGGAAACACAAATGAACAACTGAAAATTAATTCATGACTCCAGGAAAACACCTGATTTGCACAGTTACAGCCATCAAACTGTCTGCATATGAGTTTTAATCTTCATTTTAAGTACTGCAAATAGTACTCTGTACAGCTAAGGTTTCTAACACCTCCTAGAAGACCTCATTGTCCATTGTCCCTGATATTCAGACTTACACTGTTCACACCAAATGCTTGTGTACCTGCCTTTGACCAATGTTTGAAAATTTTAGCACCACAAGTTAAGCTGTTACATTAATGAAAAATGTTGCTTTTCCCAAAGTAAAAAATAAAACCCTAGTCTTAAAGCTTCTCATTGGACAAACAACTTAAGACTAGCAGAGGAGTCATCCTTAATTTAGGGATGTTCTTTTTCCCAATTTGTTCAATAAATAAGCCCCTTATTTTACAGATCCTGAGTGGCAATGTGTGAGGGCTTAGTAAATACATTTTCTAAAGATTTATCTGCAATGAACATGCTCTGCCGCCCTACGGCAGATGTGCTCACTGCACTGCATGTATACATTTTCAGATGGGGGTCGAATATATTTTCCTCTTCTGCTGCAATTGTCTGTAGCTGTAATTGTGAATCATGTGGATCCAGGCCATGGAACTGAGATGCGGAACAAAGTTTCTCTTGAATTTCCAAGTTCCCAGTTTCTGTGAAGATAGCATGGGACAGAAAGTATGATGACATGGGAATGCCTATGGAGGACTTTGTGTGTGAGAAGGAATGTTTGAAGTAGGGTTGTTTGCGATGCCAAGAAGATAAAATAAAAAACAAAACCAAAATTGAAATCTTCCTGTTTTTGTCTGGTTTTCCTGATAACCTATTAAGATTATAAAGCTTAGTTTCTGACTTTTACTGTTTTCCCTTTCCATCTACATTGGATCTTCGAGGTATAGCCAGAGTAACCTGTTATGGCACAGTGTTCCCTCCTGATTGCATTTCTGTCTTTTTTCTGTGTTCACATTCTTTTTATTTGTGCTTTATTTTATAAGATTTGCAGTGCTTTTGACTTTGTTAAATTCTCAAAATAGGGATCTCCTGTTTATCTCTCTTTTACTAAATGAAAAAAATCCCTTATGTTCCTGATATAGTGGGAAACCATCAACAATTTACAATCTTTTGACATTTTAAGAGAAAAAGAAGAAGCCATGTGACCATTCTATTTTTAATAAATCCCCTTTACAAAGTTTCTTAATTCTATAGGAAGCTGCTCTTGGGGTTATTCCCTCTAACCTCCTGAGAAACCAGATTATTTGTATGTTGCAATACCACCTTTCTTTTTCAGTGTGCAGCTTTCTTTTCCAATGTTCTGCTTCAGTTTTACCTGGATGCAAAATGCTCTGATCTCTGCTTCCAGTCTTATTATGTTGATAAGCTTGTCCACTCACATGAAAACCGTGTTAGTCTTCGCATTTTGCATTTCTTCTGTTAGGTGAATATTTTCCAGAGTCCAAGGGATGCTGAGGTACCCTTGCACCCCTCCTTCACTTCATCCCGGGAACTGTCTGCCTCTGTGGTCAGATTTCTCCCTGGGAGTTTAGGCACCATTGTCACAAGTACTTTTTCTTTGCCTTCTTCTGCAGCAATTCTATTCAAGGACTTTTCTCATTTCATAGACTTCAGAATTTCTCATAACTCTTGGTTCTCAGGTTTTGTGGGAAGGAGGCTGGATGCTGGAAGTTATCAGTGAATTTAGAGATGACTTCTAATGTATTTATATGTAGGTAATTTATTCTCATTACTTTAATTAAAGCTATCTTTCCTCTTTTTAATATCTTACCGTACTATGTACATACAATGGCTATGAAAAATAAAATGTGATAGGCTAAAGTTTGCCTCGGAAAAGGAAAAGCAATAGACTATTCAACTGAGAGATACATTATGTAGTGAGAAGCACAAGATTTAATGCTAGCAGTATAAAAGAAGCTGCACATAAAGTTGTCTCCTTCCTCATAGAAATATGACCCCAGAAGCAGCCTCTGTGACATCCTAACCGTAGCCATTGAAGTATGTCTACAAAGCATGAAGGCTAAAGAGTTGCGTTTCCAGAAAGACCGTAGTTTTCTCATAGGACAGAGGTAATATTTTGTTGCACTAATAGCTGGCATTTAAAATTAAGCGGAGTTTAAGAAATATGGAGCAAAACCTGAACTAGGTACCTCTGTAGGAATATTTATTTTGTAAAGATTGCAAACATACCTGTGATTTATCCTAGATAACTCACACTAAAACTAAAATTTAAGCTTTGATCTGGTATTTTTTTGATAGAAAAAAGTACTCTTTACCTTAATTTGAGTGTGGGTATTTCAAAGTGGGTATTTGTAAACTCAGAAAAAGAGACCTTTTCATTAGTCCATCATTTTGGAAACAGTCACACTAACCCACAACCACATACAAATACAAAATTCCTAATGGGACTATTTTCTTACTAAGCCTGTAATAGTTTACATTCACCTAATGGCCTGGGGTTATAAGCAAACTACTCAATTAGAGAATTTAGGCTGGTTGCCCACATATTTTAGAGCAAATTATCCCTTCACAAATGCAGAACCCCCTATATAAAACGCCTAAACAGTATTTCCTGTTAAAAAAAGAAAAAATACTATTCCCTAAATTCCCACCTTAAGCCTACTAAGTATTTCTCCTTATGCTAGTGTAGCCATTTTATAGAGAAATATTTGGTTTTGCCTCACATACCTCAATCTCAACCCTTTTCCTGGAATGCTTTTAACCTTGCAAGCAGCTAAGAAATGCTAATGCAACTTTTTTTCTTTTTTTAATTTTTTTTTTTTTTTTTTTTTTTTTATCCTCAGAGTAAGATTAATAAAAGGAAGAAAGAGGTTTCTCACTTTCCCTATTGGTGATACTGGAACACAGAGGTCTTCTGAAGCATTTTGAAGCTTCAAGGATAACAGATCTTCCTCTTTTAAGGGCACTCTGAATTATGAGTTATCTTTTAGCACCTACTATTTCTTCTACTGCTTCTCTCATTTAAGAAAGAAGTTGATGCTTTCATCTTATAAACACCCATTAAAAGTTCCTCACTTTATTATGCTGAGCTGCTGCTCCTAATTGTATGCAGCTGGGTGGATCTTTGAATTCTTGTGTCAAAGATCTTACAAATACAGCGAACCAGATATCAACTCCTCATAACACACCCATTCCGAAATGGAGATGTGTAGTTTTGAACGAGTACTGGGGATGAACATCTCCCGTGTAGTGTTTGACCATAGCAGGGTAAGTCCGCTCAGGCCTAGAGCGGATGATCACTGTCATGAGTCCGATGGTACTGGTATAGTTTTGAGCTGTGGATGGAGTGGTTCCCACCTCTTTTCCTCCCACTCTGACACCTGCTTAGGTGGTCATGTGAAATGACTTTCTGGGAGATGGAATGTGAGCTGAAGAAACTGCTGGTTGGTGGATCTGTAAGTAGATGAGACACAGACCCTTTGGGAAATGAAAATATTTTATGTATGAGCCATGAGTACTGTCACAATTATGAGCACCAGTGAAGTGCCCTTTCTCTTGTTTGAGATCTGGGGTAAAGTATGAGGGTTTCAGTCAAGACAGAAGCCTTGCCCTCTAGCACAGAGCTTGTAGATATCCTTACACAAAATTCTGCCCAAGTCAAAGAGCTTGTAGCATTCATCTGAAGATAGAATTTAGATCAAAATGTGGAAAATGTATGCAATGTGATTTAAGTTAGTAATTGAAAAGCCTTTTGATAAAACAATGAGATAGTGAAAAAATATTTGAATGCCCAAAGAGAACTTTGGAGCAGATGAGTCTACCATTTTTGATGTTTAACATTTTCAGTTCTAACTGGCTCCTCTCAATGCTTTATGTGTTCTATTCATCCTTATAAGTCAGAATCTATGGGATTTCTCCACTATGGCACCCACAGCTAGCTGTCAATTCAGAAGGCATGTGTGTTATTAAATTAGATGGCCAGAACAATCTCCTGCACCACTGCAAAGCTCAGATAATACAGCAGCAATGATAAACAAAAAAACCCCCAGACGCTGTCTTCAACTCTACAAGTCTGTAAAAATTGTGAAGGGCAAGAGTAGAAAGAACAGATTAAAATTACCAAGTAATAGGGAGTTCTATGTTACAGAAGTATCAGAGGGATCAGGTCTCAGTCCTGCATTATGTGTGGGCCCCTACAACTGTGCAGAACCCTAATAAAGTTTTGGGGAAGCATGCAGCTAAAATATCCCACTTAGACTGGTGAAAGATTAGGATCTAATTTTGTGCACTGCTCAAAGAACAGAGAAGGTGTAAATTCTAAATTAAGAAAAACATATGTTAAAGAATGACAGATGACACCAGTGTAATAAAGCAGTTAAGCACAGTGTGAAGAAGCAAATAATTATTTTAGAGATATACAAATTAACGTTACAAATAGATGTCAATGCACATACTTCTGAAAGTGATGCTAAAGAAGTGTCTTCAGGAGAGCTTTAAAATCAGCAGACTGCAGGTGGCTATTCTATGAGCAGGGTGTCAATAGCAGTTCCACCAGTAGAGAAGAATATAGTCAAGAAAATTCTTAACATCACCAGCAAAAAAGAAGGTAAATATTCTTAATTTTCTCAAACATGCTCCTTAAGCAGGATTTCTTCTATTAAGATGGAATTTCCTTATTAAAAAGTATGGTAAATGATGTTCAAAGCTAAGAATAATATCAAAGGAATATGAAAGTATTTCAGGACTCAGGGTCAGACCAGAAATTCTGGAGCTAACTGGGTAAAAACAAAATGCCCAATCTCTCTGTGTGATAGAATTTGATTAAGGTTTATTGGCTTTTTACTACAATTTCCAACTTGACAGGCCCCACTAAAGCTAAAATTGAATTTCATATACAAAGCTTATGTGGTTATGTTTGTTATTAGCATTGTCTCCCTAGAGATATTTGGATTTTGTTTAACTGAAAAATAAACAAGTTAAATGCCGAATTGCCTAGCTAAGACAGTTATATGATGTGGTCTTTTCCTTTCATTATAAAGACTGTGAGTTTTGGGATACATGTTTAGGAGTTTGTGGTTACTTTACTTTAAATCTAATACTGTGGACTTATAATGTTTTTGTTCAATGTTCTGCTCTTTTCATATAAAGTTCTGTGTCCTGGCCAATTTATGGCCAGACTTATCCAATAAACAAGTTTGTAGGAATGCATTTATAGATTGTTAGAAATATGTGTGGTGCCTGCACTTTTGTCAGCAATAATGATTTTTACAGTTAATTTTTAGTTATATTGCAACAAAATGGGAAAATAATTTGCATATATCAGAAGATATTTTCCTAAAAAATTAAAAAAAAACCCCAGGAAGATGCATATGTCAAGATTAAAAAAATACCTAATGAGTATGGGTGGATTTCTCTGCTCTTGACATTTAAAAAGACTTAAGCCAAGCTCAAGACATTTTAAAAAGACTTGATTTTCCAAGGTTGGACAATTAGTACATTCTGAAAACCAGATCCCTTGCAGCATCTTGTCTGAGCCCACAAGACCTTTCTGGAAGTCTTCTTGGTAAATCAAAGAGTAAGCAAAAAAGCCAAATAGGAAAGCTTATGATCTGTTAATACATGTATCAGACAGGTATAATTTAGTACATTACAGACTAGGAGATGGAGTTGCACTGGAAGCTTTCAGGATTCCCAGGACCCAATTTGTTAGTTGTGGCTCATTCAAGCAGAAACCAGAGACAGCACCAAACTGTTTCTTGTGAAAATGAAGAGAGGTTTTGATGTTTTCAAGAAGAAACTGGTGAGACAGGCAGCTAATAAAATTGGAGTAAGTTTTCATTGTACATTAGGTTAAGATATTCAGGATTAGCATCTACTTGTCTGTAAGTGAAGATAATTCAATGACTGTGTAGAACTACTACTCTTCATAAATAACTTCAGTCACTGACAAGCAAAAAGTGTTATAGCAGGTTTTTTCTGCTTTTCCGGCATGAAAGAACTGATCTAGTACTGATAGATACATATTATTTAATAAAATAACTCAGACTTAACAAAAAGTATATTTTGCCCTAAAGCAAAACTCCTAGATTTTATTACATCTTATTCCTATTTCCTGGTAACCTCCTTTAGTCTCAACAGGACTCAATTTGATGTGCTGCTTGTGCTGGAAAATAAGCCTTTTCTAATGCATTTTATTCTGGTTTATTTTGCCTAAAGAACTGAAGTTATATTTAAGATTTTTCTCCTTCCTCACATCTAGTCTGCACTTTACTTTTGACTCATTACATCTTTATTCACTGGCCTTACTTTTCACTGGTTGATTATAGGTCCATTGGCTGATTATGGGTCAGTTTACGACTGGAACATGGAGAGTACCCCAAATATGTATAAAAACCCCAACTCACTGCTCTGAAATGCCAGTTCCCAAATGTGTTTTTAAAATTCAAGACACATAAATTTTATCTAAGCATCCCTATGTAACCAAAGCAGGCTTGGAATGACTTTGAATCCTATCATTTGAAGTCATCAGAGTGATTACAGTAGAAGTTCTGCTTCTTATCCATTCTTTATATGTATTTAATGATATGGAATTTAATCTATATATATTTAAGATAGGGAATAATTTTTTACATCCTTCTAATATAATTATTCAAGCTCTGCTTCAGACATTTATTAGTTTGATATACTACAAGAAATAATGTTGCCTGGGAGTTTTGCATGTGAAAGGGTTGTAAATTCAGATCTTAAATTATCTAAACTTGAAACTATCATAGCTGTAGTAAAGGATACTCAGTATCTGAAATATGTTCTGAAATTCTGAATGCTTTCAAATTTCACATTCTTTGAAAAGTTATTTGAAAATCATGTGCGAAAAGACTAACAGAGGTTATACAATTAAACATGAGCACAAAGCAACCGTTCATTGTCCTTCAGCTTGCAAGACATATACTTGCTTTCAAGGGGAGCACTAACATTTGTCATCTTTAACTGAATGAAATCACAGATACTTTTACATGTGGATTTTATTATATGCATTTGTTTATAAGCCTGCTATTTAACATGATTATATGAATTATGAACTGTGATTTTATTTGTTTTAAAATCTCTGTAGAGCTTGCCATTAGTTTTACATGTCTATGTCTGGCATTAGGCACCTTTGAAATTGTGCCAGAAATATTTATTGTCCTAATTCTAGCATTCTGGGACTCTCTGGTTCCGTTTGGTTTCCAACCAGAACAAAGCTTATTAGCAGACCCAGTTCTTGGTACTTTGCTGAAAACAATTTAATATGTAAATTTAATACTTCATTAAAGTTAGCTTTTGTGACAATCAGGAGTAGGAGATGCATTTAATGTAGGTAATGTTCTGTCTACCATTTTGAGCAGTTATCAAAAGCAAAATATATGTACTAATTAGAACTTTCCTTCTCATTGCTTGTCTCCTCCAGCTTGACTAATAAGAAAGCACTAAAATGCAATCAGGTTGAACAGAATTTCCTGCACTTGTCTCTGTTCTGTACAAATGCACACAGCACCCTGAAAGGGAGGCTTGCTGCAGTAAGAACAGCACGTTCTCGTTTGCCCCTTGAATCGCATTTACTTGGTTCTAAATTCCATTATTCTTAATCAAGTAAAAATCCTCTTAAGGTCAACAGAAGTTTCATGCAAATTACTTTGTAATTTGGCCCTCATTTGGTTGGGTTAGCTCCCACTTTGCCCAGTAGGCACAACCATATTAAAAAGGCTACTGGAAAGAATTCTCTATTATATTTAGCTTTAAGGAAATAGATGTTAATAAAATTTAAGGATGTACTTATGTGTTTATTAAAGAGGAGTAATCCTGTTGAATCAGAACCCTAATTTGTTTAAAGAGCAAACTGCTCCAGAAAGCAAAAATAATATAGCCAACTTAGGTATTAGTACAGCTCAAATACTTTCAGTAAGAATAATCATGTTTTCATTTGGAGACTGCAGAAAATTGATCTAGTATGTTTTTTTACAGAACATTGAGTTATTGTTTATACAGTCATTTTTCTAACTATAAACACATATTGCTCATTACAACCATGAAAGAATCAGAAGCTTGAAGTCATGCCCATCAGGGAAGGAAATGTACTTCTATATGTGTAATAACTGTTTCCAAATCTTCATACACGATTTGAAGCATAAGTTATCTCACATAGGTGCAAAACCATCTTTCTGCTTTTCGTGACAATTTCACATCAGGATGATTCTGGTTTGTTTGTGAGATCTTAATGATAGAATAAACACATACACTTCATTTCTTTATAATAAATCACTTCCTGTTTCATTGTGCCACCAAAATAACCCAAAATTTAACCATGTTCCTAAACATAGTGTCAGAGATTACAGTACTCAAATGAAGATAAGACTGCTATTCCTGCTTTAAACTTGATGGCCTTTCAAGTATGGAAAAGTTCATGCTCTAGGGTATCAATCAAAAGGTTTAAGACACTATGATGATCTTTTTTATTTAAAGCTTTTAAATATTTATCTTTTTCCAAATAACAATAATCATTAAATTGATAATAATAATAGTAACAATTGTAATAATAAGTAATAAGCAATAGTAATATAGCAATAGCAACAGTAACAGCAACAATGACAGTAAAGGCAATGGCAATAGCAAGTAATAGTAATAATAGCATTAATAATAATAATTGTTATTAACCCAAAGCAAAGGTCTTAACCACAACAAGCATACTTTATGGAATGGAAAAGTTGATCTCAGTTTCTTCTGATGATTGTAAGCAACTGTTGAAAGATTTTCATATGAGCCATTCACTTGAAATGATATCTTTTGACCTGATGGATTGTATGTTTCTTTTTGAACTAATAATTTATCAGGAAGAGTCAGATGCAAAGGACTTCATGAAAGTCCTGCAGCATTCAAATGCCCGACATTATAAAATACCAAAAAGCACAGGAAATTAGAGGTAACGGTAAGAATACAGGCATTTGACACTCCAAATATTACAGTTGTATCAGGACATCAAAAGAAGTGTATACTATTATGTATAAAAAATTAAATCAAAGCTATAATGTATTCCTCAGTGCTGTTGTTGCAGAGTACATTTCTGAAGCACATATTTCCAAAATATGTTCCTAAAGCCACCTCACTTCAGAAGTTCCATCCTTTTTGTGTGCTCTGAAACTATTAAAATGTCACAGATTAAATATAATTTATTTGGTTAATCCATTTTTAAGCCTTTCTTTCAGTTTCCAGTTTGTATCTATCTGCCTCATGGCTTCAGGCCTCAAATCTGCCTACCTCACCAGTTCCCTCTACAATGGCTCTAAGAGGCCCTTGTAATCTAAGAAATTTTCTCCAGCTCTTTTCCCACTCCCAGTCCTAACTGAAAATTACAGTAAAATAAGACAAGAAAATAGTCTGCAGTCATGCAATCAGTCATGTCAGTTAAGAGTAAAATGCAGGTCTGATGTAGTTTTTACTACATATATGCTCACAGAAGGTAGCTATTAATTACATATGTATTTTTTGCATTTTAAAAAAAAAAGTTTCTATTTTTTTTCCCCCTTTTTTTAAATGAAAGCTGAATTATGCAGGACACTCAAAAACATGTGTTCATTACTATGTATTTGTCATTTATGAAATGCTAGCATGCACTAATTCCATTCAAAACGCAGAGGAAACAGAGTAGCAAAGTCCAGGCCTCGAGACACATGATCCATTGTTGACTCGATTCAGTTTTGGTTTACACTAACACCACTGGCTGTGGGATGTTCAGCTGAGGATGGGATGTAAGGACACTGCAGCAATTCGAACACCGACATCAACTTCATTCCACCAGTGGCAGTAGAGTAGCTTTGCAGCTGGAGAGCAGAGCCATAGCGAGGAGTGCCTGGACTTTGTCCCTAACAGCTCGAGGTTGCTTTAATCACTGAGGTGCCCACAGGGCACGAGGAAGTGGTCTGAAGTGTAGCTGTGCTCTTGAAGAATCCCCTGTGGTGTACAGCAATGAGCACAGAACAGCTAACTGAAACAGAGTAGGGCACAGTACCACAGTTTTAGCCTGAGCAATGCAGTATACAGCAGCACCTTATCTCAAACTGCATGGAGTAACAGTGTAGTGAAAAAAAATGGTGAGATGGCAGCACAGGCCACAAGACCACAGCCAATAGTGGAATGGGTAGTGGAGTTTGTGATCTTGAAGCTATCTACATACCTTCATTTGTTGCAATCATATCTACATTTGCAATGTAAACAATGGTTCTGTTTCAGCATTTAAAATTTCCCAGACTCCAAATGAGTTAAACTACATGAACTCACTAGATGGAGAAGTCCAAAAGGGTCTAGTTTAAGAGAATGCTGAACATACTTTGGAAGGCTAAATAAAAAAACTCAAGTAAACACAAAATAGCAACATTGCTCTTCTCTTAACCAGACATAATTTTCCTAAGGATGTAGGGGCCCATATATTTATTTAGAAAAATAAACTGGATTACTAGGCTACATATATTGCTAACATATACGTGTTACAAATGTTATCATGGGAAAACTCTTCTTGAAGGTAAAACATTCCTAGGCTGTGAGACCAAAACATTTTAGAATAAACTAATTACTGATTTCAGTGTTGTATATAGACGTTCAGTGTCTGTATATAGAGTGACTGAAAATGCTAAATGCTTTCTTTGATGCTGGGGAAAATTCTGAAGATATACTGTCCTATTGGAGTGGTTATGCAGAATCAGGTTAAGCATCAATTCCACTGATAATGAAGGATTTTGAAGGGAATTTATTTAAGAGTTTTAAATACTCTGTAGGGGGCAGTTTTGAACCAGATTAATGAAAATTTTAAGATGACTGATTCAAAGTTATGGTTTTATACTCAGTTTTATTACCCTCATCAGGTACATGGGCATCATTTCTTCTTGTAGGTAGATCTTGGCTCTGAAGCAAACAGGTAGCTGCATATAACAACATATAACATCACAAGCTGATAGACTTAGTCAATCAGTTCAGTAATGGTACTGAACAATACTTCTTGTTATTATTATACTTTTAATCTAAGCAGTGATTAGAACTTCATGGAAGAGGCCTGCACAAAAACCAGTTCTACAACAGGCCCCAAAGACAGAAGCCTGGGATCCCTTTCTTAATTCTGGTTCAGCTCTGAATCAGGACTGGATTTTGTGGTGACTTTAAAATGTTTATGAACACTCTGGAAAAGAAAAAGAAAGAAGCTTCTTGGAGACATGGGTATTGGCTGCAGCATTTCAAAAAGCCTTTAAAGCTGGTATTGTCATGACTTGGGTTTATTTTAAATTAAAACTATGCTAGACCATGGAAAAAGATGCTAGTTCACTTACATTATTGAAGATTTAAATCAGCTTCTCTCCAGCAACATCCCACTTAGAAGTATGAAAACCAGGAGTGGACCATAACTATTTCATCCGAAACCAAAAAGGAAGACATCCTCTCAGCAGAGGAACAGTCATTGCTATAAGGATTTAAGTAGATGTGGCTCTAGAGTGCACACTGAACAGAAGGAGAGGCTCAGTCACTGGGTCTTTTTCCATTTGGAGAGGAAGGCACAGCCTAGGTCTCAGTGAAGAAAACATAGCTGTAGATATAGGTGACCTTTGAAAACGGTAGCAGGGCATTTATAGTATACTCAAGGGCTCTGCACTGACTGCCATTATTGTGCTTTCAATGAACTTACTTGAAGTCATGATTCGCAGCCAAAGTTGTTACTTAGCTGATATTGTAACTAGCTAATAATGTACGTTGGCAGAAGCTAAAAGGATTAATTTCCCAATGTCAAAACTAAGAATGAATGTCTGGCAGATGATTAGACTCAGCAGCTCTACTGCTCAAAGCTTGAAGCTGATTGTGTTGCCTGGAAAGGTGGTGGGATATCTTGTTTGTCCTCCCCTGACCTAAAAGCCTTGCCTATTCTGTTTAGATTTGAATTCTTTTTAAAACTGATGTACTGGGTCTGGCTGGGATGGAGCTGATTTCCTTCACAGCAGCTCATATGCTGCTGCGCTTTGGATTCTGTTACCAAAACAGCACTGTTAACACAGCGATGCTTTGGCTATTGCTGAACGGCAATAGCGCTGACACTTGCACAGTGTCAAGGCTTTCTCTTCTTCATCCTCTGCTCCCTTAGTGAGCAGGCTGGAGGTAGGCATGGAGCTGGGATGGGAAACAGCCAGGACAGCAGACCCAAATTGGCCAAAGGGATATTCTGTACCATATAACATCATGCTCAGCAATAAAATCAGGGTAGCAGAATAAGAAGGTGGGGGGTTTTATCTTCCACGATAGACAACTGCTTGAGGAGTGGCTGGGCATCAGTTTGCTTGTGGGAAGTTTTATTTCCCTTGCATAATTTTTTATTTTCTTCACTTATTAAACTCTCTTTTACACAGTCCATAAGCTTTCTTACTTTTACTCTTCCTAGTGTCTCCCCCATCCCGCTGAGGGGGAGTGAGCAGGAAGCTGCGTGAATGCTTTCCTGCTGACCAAGGTCAAGCCACCACTACTGGAAAGCCCCCAACATTTACAGGCTATATCCAGCAATGCAGGGTGAGCTGAGGACACACAGCTTCTGCAAAGAAATGTCCACTTCAGGTCACTCTGAGGCACCTTCTTCCACAATTGTGCACCTGCTGCCACTTGTGCAGCCACAGCAGTAACACCTCTGAGCAGGGCAGTGGAGACCTTGTGAGAAAGGCAATGTGAACAGAGCAAGTGTTCTCTGTTCCTCATTCCTCTCGGCATGCGACAAGTGATGACGGGCACCAGCCAAGAAAGAACGCTGGAAAAGAAAACTATCAGCAGTGAGGGCACTGTTACAGTGGCAAACACAGAGCACTGCTTCACTTCAAGTAAGCTCAACAGCTGTCTACGGGAAGCAGAGAGCAGACACCTCCTGTGACCCTCAGGTGACTCAGGCGCCCGCCGCCGGGAAAACACATGCCGCTCAGCGTCTGTCAGCGCCTGCTTCATTGGCAGAGGCTGAACACGAGCGTCAGGAAGCTGCTGCGAACCCTCACACGACAGCCTGACCCTCCTGTTCCTACGTTTTGGTGTTAAAAACTCTCTTTTTCCTGTAAATCAGCATCAGAGAGAGCTGCAGTAACGTCTCGGCCTCCCCAGCCCGGAAGGCCGAAACTGGCCCCCTCCACCACCGCCCGCTTTCCCTCGGCTCGAACGCGGAGAGCTCTGAGGCAGGGCCAGCACCGGCCGCCCGGGGCCAACCGCCAGCTGCCCGGGCCCGCCCCCGTGCCAAAGCGCCCCGCAGCACGACGCGCTGATTGGCCGCCGGGCCGCGCGGGGCTTGATGGGAGTACCGTCAGGGTAGCTGGGCACCTCCTTCGGCGGGTGGTGGCGGGATGTGCGGCCCGAGCTGCGGGAGGTATGTCCTGGCGGGGAAGGAGCGGCCAGGTCTGGCCGGACCGAGCGGCTCCGCGGCAGGGACCGGCTCCGCCGGGGTGGGGCAGCGGCAGCGGGGTTCCCGGCGCTTCCCACTACCCGGCTCAGGCCTCGAGTTTCTGGGGGCTGAAGCGAAGCGGGGTGGCCGGCCGGTGCACTGTCTCACCGCGGGCAGCCGGGCGGCTGCTAGGGAGCGGGGCTGCGGCGGGCCGGGGCTCAGTGTCGAAAATGGAAGCCACTGGGTGCAGGGTGGGGGCGGCTTTCCTTTCCCCGCTCGCCCTGGGGCCGCGGGAGCCGGGGGTATTCCAGGGCGGCCGGTAAGGCAGGCGCTGGGAACTGAAGCTGGCCTTTGCCGCCGTCCTGAGCGGCGTCGGACCATCAGATTCGCTCCCCGGGCCGCTGGCGTTGGCCTTCGCGGGCTTCAAAACAAGGCTGGGCTTCAAAAAGAGCGCCTGACCCACCCACTCCGTGCTCCGCCGCGTCGGAGTCTTTGTGTGGGAACCAGTTTGCCTCTCTAGCTAAGGCTTTGCAAAGCGTAGAATCTCCGTGGGATACCTTCAGAGAGAAACAGCTAAAAATTGACTGAAGAAAATTCAGTATCTTGTTCTAACTGATAGGTTCTAGGACAGGCTATGTGGTGGGTGATGCTCCTGGTTTTGTTTTGCTTGTTTCCTTGTCCTTTTATGGACTCTTTATGGTCACTGTGGAAGTTTCTGGGGTCAGTAAATTGTGTGATAGTACGAATTATCGGTGGAAACCTTGTGAGCAGAACTGGAGATTCAGCTGGAAAGGCAGAACTTAATGTTCTTTGTAATGGTAAATATCTGAAAATGTTTACATAAAGTTAACAAAGTTTACAAGAAAAGTATTTAAAGAACATTTGCTCTTTCTTCAGGGAAGAGGCCTGTATGCAAAGCCTCCATTTCAAGTCTCTAACTTCCTTTTTTCTTTTAATATTGCTTGTCTTGATGTTTTTTAGTCTTGAATTTCAGCATTATTAAAACTAATGTTAGAGGCTTTGTTTTTTTTTTTTTTTGGGACCTTTTAATCTTTAAACATCAGCAACAAGCTTGAGGAAATTTGAGACTGACTTGATAAAACTGTAATGAGATCATACAACTATTTTCTCCATCTGGATGAATAAGTTGGTGGATGACTTCTGTAATTGTGCGTGATTCATCTCTCTTTCAAAAGAAGCCTTTTTGGCTCTGCTACTCTTACTGTGGCACTTCTGCTTTGCTTTTTGCTAATTAACTTGCATGTTTTTGGGGTAGAGGTGTTGATATCAGAATATTATTTTGAGAGCCAAATAACAGAATTGGTAGTGTTTTCTTAAGCTTCTACATTGTGTTCTTTAACACTTCTGTTGTTTAGTTTAAGCCTAGGGCTAGGAAATGTTGCAGCTATCTTATTTGTGTATTAAAGCAGTGATAATGTTTGTGCAGCAGTGCTGAGTGAGTAGAAAGGACAGCTCTGCACTAAAGTCATGCAGCCTTTGGAAAAAAAAGGTGCTGTGCAATAGCTTGGTGGTTAAAGCATGGGAAGGAAGGGAAAGATTTTTGGAAGGAGGACTTACCATGAACAGTAGGATTAGTGGTAGGTATGTGGAGTGGCAGGTGAGGAGGAACTAGGAGAGTTTGAAGCAGTTGAAAATACGTGTAGTCATGTCAAAAAGGAGAGGCAGGATAAAGGAAAGTAAAACATCTGAGGCAGTCCATAGAAACCATAGAAAGTTTTCCATCTCGTAACGAAGGATTATGCGACTAAACTGTGAATCTGAATCTTGTGGCCCTAATCTCTTAATATCTCTTTGGGGAAGGGTTTTGGTAGTATTACTGACCTGCAGAGCAGCATACATAAAGCCTGTCAGCATCATGGTTCATGTAAAATTATATGTGTGATGACACTTGTCAAACCTGTTTCTCTTCCAGGTATTTGCCAGGTATTTTAAACATGTAGTAATAGCACTATGAATGTGTTATTGACAAAGGTCGGTGTCACCAATGGCGCATGGATAATGTATGCCCAAAAGATCCTCCAACACTTTTGCTGCAGAGGTTCTCTAACTATGGCCTGAAGGAAAACAGCACACAGGCCCTGTGGGCATCTCTCTCTCCATCTGTAACAGAGCTGCTGTTGCTCCCAACAGCTGTGGAAATAAACTGGATTTGGGAACCTTGTGCTAAGTTTGCAGACTTCTTGATTGGCTATTTGATGTAGCTTTCATATTGTTTTGCAATAAAGATACTTAGTATCTGTTTGTGTAGAAATAGTTGTGAAGAAAGTCACTGCATAGATATTACTGTAGAAATATTTGTGAAGAAAGTATCTTCATATATCTACTACCAGTATCTGTCATGCAAAAACTTGCCTGTAACTACAAAGTGACAATTGCATGAAATTCTTAGTGTTATGTTGTGTGTTTGAAGAATAAAAATACTGCTGCTGTTTTACTGAGTTGAGTTGCTGTAGTAGTGATTCTTTTGAGAATTTACTGAAGAGTCCAAGGAGTAACTGTGTTTTCTGTAGGTCACCCCTTTGTGCTAGTAGTTTGGTGGCAGCAGAGCTAATTTGTCTTTTCTAGCTTCATTTGGCATAATTTCAGGTATGGATTTCTTATTTTTAGGAATTGGTTTTGAAATCATAGGGCCTTTATCTCTGGATTCTGAAGTCCTTAGCTTTCTTAGAAGGTGAAGAGGTTACCGTACTGCAGTAGCATTCGTGCTAGTGAGCAATGTGTATCCTTTATTCTGTTAATTTGTTCTGACAGCCACAGATGATTTGGAAACAAATTTGGATTGAGATCAGGTTTCTTTGTATTTCAGGTTTTTGCCAGAGGTTACTTAATAAACAAGATAATAATTACTCTCATTTGTGCCTAACTAGACCAGTGCTTTATTAAATCTGACTATTTCATTCCAGAGTTAAAAAGGTTTGAGCCCTAATTGGGAGTGAGCATTAGTTTACTGTGCAGGTAGCTATTAATTGTAATATTTTAATTCACTGAGTAAAAACTTGTAAATTAAATGACTGGAGGGAAATTCTGCCATCCTAAGGTTCAAAAGTTGATTCCAAGCTGTCAGCTGATTCCAACCATTGGCTGAAAGGAAGTTGTTAGGCTTTGTTTCAGGAACCTAGACCCAGATCATAAAGTCATTGCTGTTCATGGGTTGCAGGTTTGTGTAGGGTAAGGTGAGCTACTTTTGCACCTTTGGAATTGCTTTAGAGCCATTTGATATGCTGGTGGCTGCTCTGTGCATGGTGTGTAGTGCTTTCTTAGAGCAGGTGAAATCTCTTTGAAACTGATTATTTGACCTTGAAACTGATTGTAGAAAGGAAAAACAGTATTGCTATCCAATATGCTGTTGTGGTTGAGAGCATGAGAAGGAAGTATATTTGTGGGAGATGAACTTTCTCATGAATAGTGGGATACTAATGCTGGATGCCTGGAGTGACAGATGAAAAGGAGCATTGAGTTATGCTTATGAGCAGCAGATGAAATAATAAGAAATCGGTTTCTTAATCCTGTTTAATAATAAGTTTTTAAATTGTTTTTCTGCTGGAGGATTTTGGTGGCTTTTTTTAGTAGTTGTTTTTTGCCTCTATTTTTGGGGACTCCCCTCTGGTTAAATGTTTCCAAAGTAAAAATAAGTATAGTCGCATCTCAGGGCTGATCAGCTGACTTACAGGATGGCCTGTGAAACAGAAGACTGGATTTTTAAATAATATATGGGTAGATAACTAGGCAATGGCTTTATGCAATATTTTTATTCCTTTATATATTGGAATAAATATAAGAATCTTGAACTATGCTGTTAGATTACTCCTAAGTGCTTAATGCTTCACTTCTAGCTGTGGATTCTTGTAGAAGATTGGTAGCTCTGCCAACATTTGTCCACAGTAGAAGATGGGTGGATTAATTTCAAGATGGAGGGTAAGTAAAATTGTGTAACAATATAATACTCTTTCATCTAGAAGATGGGAATATGCAGGATTCATTTCTTAATGTCTGTTGGTTGACTGTTAATACTGGTTGAATGTTAATACTGGTTGAATGTTAGTGCTAAACTTTTCCCTTTAATATCTCATTTAAAAGTCCAGTAGAAAGACATAATGATCAAAAATGTTTTCTGGCAAATCCCTAAACTGTGAATCTGTGGTTCTCCTTTATTTCCTTTATAGTGCCAGGCCTGGCGCTGGTTTGGTTAACTTACAAAAATACAATTTTAACTGTTCCTGTAAATCTAAGTAGCTTTGTGGTGCTTCACTGGGTTAGATACAGCAGCATCTGTGACTTGAAAGATTGGTGTCTGTTTTAGGTCAAAATGTGTCTGTTCTGACAAATATTTTGGTAGCTACATATGCAAGTCTTTTTTTACTGCTTTTATTAGCTTGTACATTATTAAATGGTGTATTGAGTTTGTGAGGAAGAAGCATGGGATTTTTGACTATTCTTTTGGCAGGTGTGAGTTGTTTGAGTCTAGGTTTCCTTTTACATAGTATCAATTGATTTCAGAACCTCTCATACAAAACTTTAAAGGCAAAAGTTTAGATGAAATGTCAGTTCTGTGTAACAGAAAGAAGCTCACTTTCGTGATGGTACAGTATGGGCTATGGTTTCTGAATTTGTGGCTTGAAGGGTGGGAGAAAGATAGTGGATTTATCTTAGAAATGAGGAAAGGATCCTAAAAGGTGGATTTCAAGTAGTTCCTAAGGGGAATTTTAGTGGAGATGATAACACTTTTTTGCAGTTACTTATAATTTATTTGGAGCACTGTCTGTGTGTGGGATGAACAGTAATAAAAAGCCTTAAGTTCTCAAGTTAGGGCTTCCTGTATATATTCTCTTTGTTTTGCCTGTTCCCTCCACTCATCAGTTCTGTCCTTGTTTTACTTACCACACACATCCATTATTGTTGTACGTGCGTTATAGGCTTTCATCTCTTTGTGGTGTAGGAGCACAGCCTTCAGTTAATAGTAATACCAACTACAAAATAGTGATTCATTACAGTCCCTTCTATTTGTCATTATTAAAATAGGAAAACTTACCTTTATGTAAAGTAGGTAATATATTCATCTATTATGAATGTCTTTTTGTTAGTAAACTGTCAATATATGGTAATCCTCAAAATTTTGTCTTTTTAAAAAGTGAGATCAACATCTTTGTTCTTTCCTTTGCAAGCAGGCAAAGCCTTCCACTGTAGAAGTATTAGAAAAAATTGATAAGGTATGTATTTGTGTTTGATTTTTGTTTAGAAATATGCATCCTTTTTGCTGGCCATGTATTTCTTTCACATTAGGTAAAGAACAGTAATGGATTTTTAAATTACTTTGGTAATTATTCCAGTTGGATGTACTAGAGACTGAGTTTCAGATGGACTGTTACCTTTTTCCCCTACTAGTCATTAGCACCTCCTCTCCCTGCAAAAAAAAAACACCCCGAATAAAATACTCCCAACCAACCAAAGAAAACCAACCAAAAGAAGTGCTGTATAATGGATAGTGAAACACTGCAGTTTAAAAATTTATTTAGAGAGCCTGAAATGGGAATGGATGTGAAGTTGGCTATATTACACAATATATTTATAACTAAGGGTTAAAATCTTATGTAATGGAAAATGTCACTAACACAAAGTTCCATTCATCAGACTCATTAGAAAAGCTTCAGTGTATGTTTTAAGTATAAGAGTTGTAACTGTAGTGGTAGTAAGATCAGGGGCAGAATAACTGAATAGACAGTTCAGTAATCAGTTGTGATTTTTAGCCAGCATTTGACAGATGTCTGTACTCTGTGGGGAAGTTAACCTTTTTGAAATATGCTCTTCGTATTTTTTGTTTTCCTTTTATTGAAAATACTTTCCTTTTATTGTGAATATTTCTGTTGTTACTTGAAGTGCAGTCAAAATGGTAACATAGTGGAGCATTGCTTGATCGCTTACTAATATGCCAAAAGCATCATACAGATGTTCAGGATTTCACTCTGTGTGTGGGGAAAATTATGAAATTAAAATATGTGAAATGGTGGAGGAGTTTCAGCCATTTCCCATGTTAGTAAAAAAGTATTAAAAGCATTTGAAATTCCACAGGTGCCTGATAAAAGTTTTAGGATGCGAATTATGGTTGGTAGCGATTTAGTGATTGTAAAGACTGCCATTTGTAACATTAATATTTTCCTTTTGTGCTAAATATACTGAGAAATTATAAATAGGAAAAAGTGCTGATTTGCAATATTTCTTCCCAGTAGTGATGTGTTACTGCTAATACAGTGCAGGTGGCCTATATTTCAATGTTAATAGTGTGATGTATTTGTGCTGTGAAAGTTATCTTTGGGCAAATACTGTCATTTATCAAAAAGTTTGACTTTTCTAATCAAGTATCAAATAGATATGGCTAATTTTAGCAAACACTTGAAGGCAGCTTAGTAAAACCACCTACTAATTTCACTGATAAGGTTGAACCCTGTTTATTTACAGGAAATACAGACATTAGAAGAATTTAGAGAAAAAAATCAGAGGCTACAGAAACTATGGATTGGAAGGCTGCTTCTCTACTCTTCACTTCTTTACCTTATTACCTGCTTAATTGTATATTTGTGGTGTCTTCCTGATGAATGGACAGCACGGTTGATTATGACACTTCCATTTTTTGCATTTCCATTGACGTAAGTAAATATGCCTCTTATGCCTCTTTCTTTTCTTCCTGCCCCCCCCTCCCCCAGGTGCTGTCTCTGGTAAAAGGAGATGAAAAATGCATCTCAGCAGGGGTTTGGGTTTGCTTTTGACAATTCTTGAGTTGTCATAACTTGCTGAATTTTTTTCTTTAAAAATAAATCCAAGTAGTTAGGCAGACACTTTCTTTGAGGGAAATCTCCCTCATGGGATGGGTTTAGTGTTGAACTAAGTCTTGCCATCAAAAGATGTTAGCATCTAAAGTTACTTGGCTTTTTATTTATATTATTAGGGCTACAGGTTGAACAGCTTTAGCCAAGATAATGTAATGTAAGCAGAAGAGCATAATTTTGGGTTTTATTTGTACTGCTGTTTGGAAAAGTAACATTGCTGTAAGAAAGTGGCTGAAGGTATGTCACCTGTATATAAAATGCACTGTATAAAATTGGGGGGAAAACCCCCAAAGCAGTAATGAATGGAGAAACTTACATATTGGGTGATTGTTAACACAGAAGTCACCTGAAAGGTCACTGGCCTAAATACGTTGAGAACTACTTTTACATAATTAGCTGCTTTCCTGGAAAATAATTTATAGTTTTTATCAACCAGAAAATATCCTAACATCATTGGATCCAACTGGGAGAAAATACTATCTATTTTCTTGTTCCACTGAGCTGATTGGCAGCTTGTCCTCACAAATGGCTTTTGTTTTCTAAGAAAACTACTTTTCTGAAAATGGACTCCCACCTCACTAGCCAGCTGCTTCCCTGCCTCTCCTTCCTGTGGACCATTAAGGAGAAGCAGCAACCTACTGAGCAACTTCCCTGCCAGTAGGAAGCACAGTGCATTTACTAATTTGCTGAAATGAGCATCATAAATACTGTCCATATTTGTACAGCATATGTGTATGAAAACATGACTTGTCAGTGCCCTAGCTTTTGATTTGAAAAGCAAAGTTGAATCTAAATATTTAAGGCTTTGCAAGTTTGATTAGTGTGTGTCAGCATAACCATGCAAAAAAGCCCCTTGAAGATGTTTTTTGTATATCATATTGTATGATGCATAATGTATTAATGTGCTGCTGTTATGGAATCCTGTGGAAAAGATACATGAGCAGCAGTATCTTGACTAGAAAGGATTAATAAAGAAGTTAACACTCAAAATTAACCTTTGGCAGCAATATGAATTGACTTTGCACTTAAGGACAAGGATTTGGAGCTCTTTGTTTTTACCATGCGATGCTTGCTTGTGCTAACAGCAAAGGCTTGTAGAAGAGGAAGTATTACCAGCCTCCCTTCACTTAGGTGTGTTAGGATTTGTGTAGAGATTAAAACTTCTGTTGCTGAAGGTGATGGTTTCTAGTGCTGTGGAGTAAATTTGCACAAAGGACTTTCTTCTCTAGTTTGTCTTCCAATTCTTGTTTCTTCTTTCTTTTTTTTTTTGTTTTTGTTTTTGTTTTTGTTTTTGTTTTTGTTTTTGTTTTTTTGTTTTTAAAGGTGGGTTTCTGTAAAACTCTGAATTGGATATCGGCTTACTAACGTTTAGAATTAGACTGTTGTTCTCTTATGACTTGCAACTGTTTATCACGTTTTTCCCTTAAGCTATTCCCCTTCAGCTTTTTTTGGCAGATATGAATGGCAAGCAACTGCCAGCTTGTGTTTGTTCTCGGTCAAGAGGTGACTCCACGCTGAATGCCTGGTGCCACCCAGTAATAGCTCTAGAGATTTTTCAGCCCTAATCAAACTGGAATATGTCTGCCTTTTCCAGCCTGCAGTCAGTCACCAACTTATTTCTGCCTTAGGTCATTCCCTCAGGGTCTCAGCAAGTTACTGATGCTGGTGGAGTGAGTTAAGTTCTAGGAATATATAACATTATTACTCTTAAATGTGTATTGAAACATCTGAAAAGTTGAAGACATGTTAGCATGTTACAAGGATGTTTTCCTTGAAATGACTTTCATTTGAATTAGATTGTTTCATCTTGCATATCTGATTTTCAGAAAAATGTTTATTTTGTAAAATTGGTCTGAAATGGTCTAAAATAAAACTTTACCTCTTTAAGAACTTTAAGGTGAATATTTTTTTAATTTCATGAAGTTCTACCATATATCTATTAGCTTAGAATACAGCTTTAAGTAGAATAGTCTTTATTAAGAATACAGTAAAAAAATAATGCTTTTGTCTGTGTAACATAGTCTTTAAGGCAGCTAAAATCCTGTAAAACATTTCTTTTGATACATTATGGAGAGACACACATTGTATAAGTGGACACAGCCACCCACAGCACTCCTTTGAAAATGGAATAGTTAAATTTTTCTATGTTTCTCTGATGTTTGGTAGGTTACTGTTGCGTTCCAGTTGTCTGACTTCCGTAACTCAGGTTGTGGTGTTAATACTTGAAAACATTTTAAACTGGGCAGCCATTATATAAATGCAAAAGATGTTCCCATAAATCAAGTAGAAACTATTTGAAATCTTACAGTACTAGCATTTTGCTTGTTTTCTTACACTAACTGTTACTCAGAAAACCTTTTTAGCCTTTGAGGTTTTTTTTTTTTTTTTTCCTAAATGAAACATTACTAGTTTAAGCTTTATTATGTAGTGCTTGCCACTAGGAGAATTTTGGTGGAGATGCTTGGAGGGGCTTGAAGTATGAGATTTGCCACTTGGCTTAGGCTGAATAACCTGCCAGGGAAAGTGTCAACTTAATAATTATAAGCAATTCTAAGCTTTAAAACAAATGAAGTCCAGATGATTGCAAAGAGACCTTTCAAATGTAAAATGGTCATAGGTCAGTTTAACTTTATCTTGAGCATAGATAAACTGCTCCATTGTTTGAGCTAAGTCAGCTGAAACCCTGCAGAAACTGAGTAGATTCAGAGTTCTGTAAAATTGCCAGGAGTCAGGTCAGTTAACTCTGGGAGACCATTTGTACAATAGCTGAACCTCATGGTTTTCACTGGTATTAAATTCTCTGTGCAAATCTCCTGGGTCTTAATTTTGGGCCTTAGCTGATAAGCTTGGTTTTCTGCATAACACGCATCATAAATCTATCAAGTAAGATGTGATGACTAAGTTATTTTCAGCTAGCTGCACTCACCTTGATTTTTAAAAGTTCCCACTGAACATCTGAGCAAGTGATGATGTTACTTGCTGCTTCTGCTACCTTAGTATTTCTACCTATAGTAATGCTTGGTTAAACTTTATTAAAGAGGATGATTTTGTTTAGATCAACATTGATATCCTGTTGACAAGGTAGTAATTGAATTCTTAGCTTTCTGTATAAATATTGTTCAAAGATTACTGTTCTTTGTTTTTGCAAAATTAAATCTCATCTGGTAGGTATTCTGTTTGCTAAATGACTTCAGAAATGGTTACTGTAATATATTTTAATTAATATATTTTTCCTTTCTGTTTTAAAGAATCTGGTTTATAAGAACACTGCTCATTTTTTTCTTTTCCAAAAGGACAGAAAGGAATAGTAAGTATGTTTCTGTCTTTTTTTAGAATATGAACTAGTTTGGAATGATGCTTGGTATGAAAATGTAAATATTTTTGATAACTTGGCTTCCAGGAAAAGAGTAGCAGCCTTGTGGTTGATGCTTAAATGGGTAGCATTAGCTAAACTGTTGTTTCTGCCACATGATTCTTGAAAGAACAGGAAGGAAACTACTTAATTTTTCACTTACAGAATTGCGGTAACTTTTTTCTGTCTTTGCATGTTTAAAAGTATCATGGAATAAAATGTAGTGTAGGAGTGAGGGAAAGGGAAGTATAAGCAATAGTAGTAGTTCCCTTAATACTTGCATCTTGCAATTATATCCAATAGTCTTTGTTATCTTTATGTATAAGAGAAAAGATTTAGAGCAGATTTGTTTAATTTGCTTGTCAGTAGAGCTTTTCTCTCCCAAGCTCTCCAAAGCTTATGTTTTACTGAGTGGAGAGGGGATAAGCAGCTGTTTTTGTGCTGTTTTGAGAGCTAAGAAAATAGGGAGTCATGTAACAAAGCCAAAAAGGAATCATAGAGTGGTTAGGCTTAGAAGGGACCTTAAAGATCATCTAGTTCCAGCCCCCCTGCTGCGGGCAGGGAGGTGTTCCGGTATGTATAAAATGTTAACATGCAGATTCATTCTAATACAAAATCTAAAAACTGCATCTGTGGCACTTGTCTGCAGTAGTTGGAATTCATTTGAGACTTCCTTTGAAAGCAGTCCAGCCTGTAACAGTATTTCATAGTGATGTGAGTAATAATATAGGAAAACCTCAACGCTGCACAAGGTTTTATGACTTGCAGAACACCATGATGTATTTAATTTGTGACAGCTTACGAGTTAAACATCACTTTCAGAATTTTTCTAAAACTTAATGTTTGCATTTGATATGCAAACATAAGACATACATTTTTATGCAGAAATAAAGTTGTCCATATCTTCTGTGGTGCTGTGATTCATTTCTAAGGTGAATGTATATTTGCTTTTCATGCCTGGATAAGAAAAAAAGTATGGTTTTTTCCTAGTTTGCTTATGCGTCTTTATTGTCGTTTTTAGCATACAAGCAAGTCTTTTGTTGCTTTTGTTGAACTTGTGTATAAAGAGTTTTAGTAGATGTTATAACATGCGAGAAGGAATTATTTCTGCGTTGTTCCAGAGATTAGGCAAAAATGAAGTTTTTTTTACCTCAAAGGTACGAGTCCTGTATTTGGAGAAGAGAAATTGAATGTGCAGTGCAAGAGTAACAGCAGTAAAGCAGGAGAGAATGTAGCTCAGGGAGCAAACTGGCAACTGAGTGGCTCAGAGCTAGCCTTTTACTTTGGGAGAAGTTATTACAACACACTCATTCACTGGAGATGATTATTTAATACTCTAAGGCTCTAAAGACGTTCTGTGCTGGATAACTAGAATATACCAGTTCTAGGAGCCGTGCTCTGAATGGAGAAAAACTGCTAGTGAAGACACTAGGAAAGGTGATACAGAGAGATTACAGTATTTCAGTTTTTAATCAGGCAAATGGCTGTTGACAAAGATTTAGGCTGATCTGTCCTAAAATGTGATTAAAATAAGTGGCGTATCTTGCAGATATTGACTTCTCTAGTATAAATTATTTTTTTATGTAGGCTTGATTAAGATAAGACCTCACTTGGAGTACTGTGCACAGTTCTGGTGTCCTCAACATAAAAAGGACATGGAACTGTTGGAACAAGTCCAGAGGAGGGCCATGGAGATGATCAGGGGACTGGAGTACCTCCTGTATGAAGATAGGCTGAGAAAGTTGGGGCTGTTCAGCCTGCAGAAGAGAAGGCTGCCTGGAGACCTCATAGCAGCCTTCCAGTATCTGAAAGGGGGCTATAGGGATGCTGGGGATGGACTATTCATTAGGGACTGTAGTGATAGGACAAGGGGTAATGGGTTCAAACTTAAACAGGGGAAGTTTAGATTGGATATAAGAAGGAAGTTCTTTACTGTGAGGGTGGTGAGGCACTGGAATGGGTTGCCCAAGAAAGCTGTGAATGCTCCATCCCTGGTGGTGTTCAAGGCCAGGTTGGCCAGAGCCTTGGGTGACATGGTTTAGTGTGAGGTGTCCCTGCCCATGGCAGGGGGATTGGAACTAGAATGACCTTAAGGTCCTTTCCAACCCTAACTATTCTATGATTCTGTATTGGTTTTTTTGAGTGTACTTTGCAGTAATTGCCATTTGGCCATGTCTGAAGGGGCAGGTGTTCCATGAGGTTCTTGTTGAACACGGGATATATAGTGATCAGAAACAAAAGCCCACACTTTAAACTGATTGCATTGGTATGTGGGAGGCTAGGCTTGAAGATGTTCTAGGCATTTCTGTATCTGTTTCCTAAGTAACTGATAACAGCTCATGATGTTGTGCTATTTGTTTGGCTACGTGATACCACTCTGTTGCAGTGCATTTCTGGTGTAGGACTACATGAGAGGATATGTTCTAATGTAAATGTAAAATTTGGTGGAGAAAGATACCTCATTAATGTGAAGATTCACAATTCCTGGAATTGTCTATTTTCTGTGTTCCAACCTAGTGCTAAATATGGTCTTGTTCCACGTTCTGTTTATCTTAACTAATATGGGATTGTTGTAGTTACCCTTTCATTGCACAAACTTCCAGATATATATGTGCCTGGTTTTAATATTTGATACATTTAATACAGTGTCTTAATCTATCAAAATGAATTTCTATATTCAGGAAGAGTTCAAGTAATTATGTGTTCACTTGATTTTAAGTAACAGTAGTGTTCCTGAATTAACTTCAAAAAGTGTGCATAGCATGCTTAAATATATACAAATAAAGATACAAAATAGTATATATTTATTTTGCTGGACTTTGTTTTTCTTTCTTGTAGTTCTGTGAATCTTTTTCTTTCCTTTTTTTTTTTTTTAAACTGAAAAATGGGTAAAAATAGGTATATCTGACAGGAAATGAACTGCTGGTGTCCAGCAGAGCTGGAAAGGGGAAGAAGTTGTAAAGTTTTTTCGTTACACTCTTCTTGCTGTGAAGGAGGTAGTAGAAAGTGGGTTACCTTCTATATTAGGTGATGGTTAATTACAGTGAGTTTTCCGTGAGTGCCCAGCTGCAACATTGACTTAAAGGAAAACCACACATGCATTTGACCTTTCTTCTTTCCTGTCCTTTTAGAGAGATTAAGTGTTGTGCCTAGTAGTTGTAACAGTCTCTCTTAATATTTAGTCGTAAAATGACCTTCTGGTAGCTTTTCTAGCAAAACTGGGGGTTTTGCTGTAGTATTCAAAGGTGAAATAGGTTGAGATTTGAGTCTCAGAACTGACCTGGCATTTGAAACTGGTGTGTCTTAAAAGGCTTACATTAAATACTGAAGCCAGTAAATCTGGTACTTGGATATATTAATACTTAGACCTCAAGGCTGGGTTTTCTTTTCCTGTACTTTGACACATGAGATTAAGCATATTTGGTCCATTGCTGTACCAGTTTTAATGTGTATCAAACAAGGGCACTGGCTAGAATTGGTTTGCTTAATGAGGAAATGATACATAAGACTATTTTAAGTTGTAACTGTAAAGTGATGTGGGCTGTAATTTATAGGTTTCAATGTTTCAATGTTTAAAATCAATTATATTTTTTTAATGTCACAAAAATTTCAGGTATTTTATGCAATGTTTACTAATTTTGTAGGGTTGGTAGTGGTCAATGCATAATTTTTCCTGGTTGCTCAGGATGAAATAATGTTTAGAGCGTGCTGAAATTCTCTTATCTATATTTGAAAGTTAATGTATGATGTCCTTCTTTTTAGATGATGCGCTGGAAGATTTAAAATCTCAAAAGAAAAAAATAGTAAGTAAAACTTCAAGAAAAGCTAGTTGTTATGAGTTTGATTGTAATATATAGATGAGGAGTGGAGGGAGGGAGGGGAAACTATTACCAGTCCTCTGTTTTCGTACATTTCCTAGTACTGTGCAAGGTTTTCCTTACCCCCAGATTACAAAGGACTGCTTACATAAGAGCATAAATTGTCTCCTTTTATTTTAACTTAAACCTATTGTTTTAATGTTACTAGATCTATGTAAAATGATTCCATTTTGTCAGAAAACAAAAATATATGCTTTAACCTACTCATTACTGACTGCTGCTTTTACTTTTGGTGCAACACTTAACACTTCTTATAATCCTATTTAAGAATGTAGAGTACAAGTATATCTTTGATAGTTAATCACTTAATGTCTTCTTCATAATTAGCAAAAAGGACTTTAATCTAGACAAGATGAACTTTTTTATCAAATGACAGATTGTTTATATCTTAAATGCATCACCACTTAGTTCCCATCCTTCTCCATCTTATTTTTGTGCTACATATTTCTTCCATTCTTTCCTCCAAAAAATTATCTTGTGTATCAATCCTATCAGGTCCCTTGAGGTCATCTATTTTGTGAGCTGTGTGAATGAGTTAGCAGTATACAACTGGTGTATGCCAGGTATTTGCTTTAACTGGATCAACAGCTAATCCCAAACAAATTTAGGATGGAAAAGATTCCAAGTCTTGGATAACTTGCACTCTTTGCAGATTTATTTATTTTTTATTATTTTTTTTTAAATAAATTTCTTCTCCACTTAATCATTCCAGAAAGAAGTTTTCTGTTTACTTATGTTGCTGGCTTCATCTCCTGCCTGGCAAAATTTTGCCTGCAAGGCAAAACTTAAACCCCCCCACCACAAAAGAATCCCAACAAATCAAAACCTAAACACCCTCCTTCTCCAAACAGTCCTTCCTCCCCCAAAAAACTCCAAAAGTTGTAGTATGAGGCTGTATCGTTGATGAGTTTCCCAAAGTGTTCACCTCATGCCTTCTGGATTTTGCCATGGTAGCTAAATTAACTGAAAACCCACAACAAAGCTACCAAAAATGTGTCAGGTAAGAGTCTGATATCATATGCACTTTACAGGGGAAACAGATTTCACTGATCTTCCACCACATTTTTTACTTTTACTTACACTTTTTTTTTTTTTACTTTTAAAAGATAGGTATAAAAATGATAACCTGTAACCTAATTAACCTTATTATGTCATTGTTCTTTAGTGAAGAGGATTTGCTGACATTTACATATGTTATTCTTTATATTAAAGAATCTATTATATGGAAGTGTTCTTTGAGTGTGGTGATAAGAAAGGTGTTGGAGAGGTTTACATTTTCTGAGAACAAAATAAATGAGTATGACAACTGTGTTTTTAATTTTTATTTTATGAAAACTGCTTAACTGAAATTAGTTAATCTTTCTGGTGTATGTAGTCATTGGATGGCTTTGGAGGGAACTTTCTTGGAGCAGAAGAAGCATAATGGAGAACAAGTCAGCTTTTGGAGTCTTAAATGTGAAGCCTTCATTTCAGTTCAGTTTTCCGTAATAATGAAAATCCTCGTATTTATTCTAGAAGAACTAGCAATGCTGAGCCCTTCCTTAGAGAAAAGGCATTGAATAAAAGAAAACCAGGAAGAAGCTGGTTTATAAAGGGGAGCAGTTTTGTGTGGTTTTTTTATTTATTATCTTTTGGGAATTGATGCTCTTGAAACAAGATGTGTGTATATTGCATGTGCAAAACATAAAACCCAACATATTGTAGAAGAGCAGGCAGTAGTTTAATGTTAAATAACTGCATGAATACTTAGTGAACACTATAGAAATTATAGTGTAACTATGGAGAGTTTAAACCTGGAAATATAAATTACCATTAGTATATATGCATGTGACGTTTTAAACATTAAAGATAAACTTCTAAGATTAGTAAAACAGAGTTCTGGGAAGTACAATAATGTATAACTCAGCTGTTTTTCAATCTGAGGGGAATTAAAAAGTCTGTGGTTATTTCCTAATCTTGTGAGTGCCTGGTTCCTACGAAGGAACCAGAAACAGAGGACTTATTGCAAGCTCTTGAATCAGCAGTGTTGTTATTTTTTACTCAGAATATTGACTCCTGAGTTTCATCGTAATTTAAAGGTATTCAATTAAGCATTAAAATTAAATAAACATCCATGAAACCTAGCATGTTGAAATGGGCTGAAAGGGGATGCAGGTAATGAGTCAGGATATACTTTGGCTTTTAGATAAAAACACTCATTACATTCTGTAAAAATTTGATTTTGATAATATTTCTTTTTCTTTGGATTAACTTTCTTAGCACTATCTGTGGCTATGAATACCTGTAGCAACACCTACTTTTTAGTAAAACAAAGCAAAAACCTTCAAGTAAATTAATGGAAAGCAAGAAGGAAAGGGATCTTTTTTTTCCCCTGTTAGATTCTGATTTGCTACTGAGTTTGCAAATACGATTACTTACTAAGATCCTTACATTGTGATCCTCAAAGTATCTGGGATAAGTAAATTATGTATTTCCTGTTTATTTGTAATGCATATGTTTTTTAGGCACTGTCATACTGCCACAACAGCTATGGCTTTTCACTTCATTGCAGCTCAGATACCTGATTGCTAGAGAAATCTTATATGAAGACAGTTATCCTTTTGAAAAAATGTTACACTACTTGTGTCTTACAGGCTTGTGGTCCGCTTTTTCTCTAGTGACATTACTTGTGTGCTGAAGAGTTCCTGTAATGGAGTAAGCTCCTCATCTATTACATAAAATGCCCTGGTGGCTATGCAGTGAGCTGTTCAATAGAACTTAAGTTCTGTTCGGTGGCATAATCATGTGGATATTCGTGTGGGTAAAATACCTGACACATGTAAATATAGATACTTCATCTGGAAATGCATGTTAATATTGTTTATCCTGTACTTTGAAGTGGAGTTTGTGTAATACTTAATTCTACAGAGAATTGACTCTACACTCTTTTTTTCCTAGTGAATGCTTTTTTTTTCTTTATGGATTGGGGGTAGGGATTAAGTTCATTAGCTATAATTAAGGCACTACAAGATACAACTTTTTTTTTCCCCTCCTTGATTGTAAGACGTGCTCTGGTTGTATAGCTGTAACTTTGGCTTTAGAGAACTTGGTTCATGAGGTTGTCAGCCCTTAAGCCTGAATGTATAGATGAACAAGTTCAGAGGGTTAAGCATATTAAAGCAAGGGCACAGGATATCTGTTAAGCTGCTACAAGGGGGAATTAGTGAAGACTTTACCTGGAGCAGCAGTCTGAAGATGGGATAATTATTAGCCTGAGGACAGAGTTGCAAAGATACTGTAGTAATTACTTTGCTAATGTTAGCATTAAGCTTTGCTGAAGTTTGCTCAGCTACCCTCATAGCAGGCAGTGTAATATTAGACTTGAGCAGCCTTCCTAGCCATTTCAGGTAAGAACTTGGAAAGTTGCTTCTGTTAATTTTCCAAGTAAAAGTCTGATTTCAAGGCTGCCTTAGAGTTAACAGCATGTGTGGTGAAGATTCAGCATATGAATTTTGTTATTTAAAATAACTAATGTTTCATGAAATTTAAATTTTCAGCTTTCTAAGCATATAGGACTGTAGATACTTTGATAACCTTCAGTATGTGACAAAAACTGTACTGGGAGTTGGTTGTTGTATAAGCCCAGTCTTGTCTACCCAGTATATGCTAGGGTACTGCAAATGTGCAATTGGAAGCTCAAAATACAGTTAAAAATCGTATTTACTGATGAATGATCAAGTTAGGTATTTCTTTCATGCAGTCTTGTCACAAGACAGTTCATAGAATCATAGAACCATAGAATAGTTAGGGTTGGAAAGGACCTTAAGGTCATTCTAGTTCCAATCCCCCTGCCATGGGCAGGGACACCTCACACTAAACCATGTCACCCAAGGCTCTGGCCAACCTGGCCTTGAACACCACCAGGGATGGAGCATTCACAGCTTTCTTGGGCAACCCATTCCAGTGCCTCACCACCCTCACAGTAAAGAACTTCCTTCTTATATCCAATCTAAACTTCCCCTGTTTAAGTTTGAACCCATTACCCCTTGTCCTATCACTACAGTCCCTAATGAATAGTCCATCCCCAGCATCCCTATAGCCCCCTTTCAGATACTGGAAGGCTGCTATGAGGTCTCCAGGCAGCCTTCTCTTCTGCAGGCTGAACAGCCCCAACTTTCTCAGCCTATCTTCATATGGGAGGTGCTCCAGTCCCCTAATCATCCTCGTGGCCCTCCTCTGGACTTGGTTCCAACAGTTCCATGTCCTTTTTATGTTGAGGACACCAGAGCTGCACACAATACTCCAAGTGAGGTCTCACGAGAGCAGAGTAGAGGGGCAGGATCACCTCCTTCGACCTGCTGGTCACGCTCCTCTTGATGCAGCCCAGGATACGGTTGGCTTTCTGAGCTGTAAGCGCACACTGAAGCCGGCTCATGTTCATTTTCTCATTGACCAGCACCCCCAAGTCCTTCTCTGCAGGGCTGCTCTGAATCTCTTCTCTGCCCAACCTGTAGCTGTGCTTGTGATTGCTCTGACCCACGTGTAGGACCTTGCACTTGACATGGTTAAACTTCATAAGGTTGGCATCAGCCCACCTTACAAGCGTGTCGAGGTCCCTCTGGATGGCATTCCTTTCCTCCAGCATATCAACCGAACCACACAGCTTGGTGTCATCAGCAAACTTGCTGAGGGCGCACTCAATCTCACTGTCCATGTCACTGACAAAGATGTTGAACAAGACAGGTCCCAACACTGATCCCTGAGGGACACCACTCATTACCGGTCTCCAGCTGGGCATTGAGCCATTGACCACAAGTCTTTGTGTGCGGCCATCCAGGCAGTTCTTTATCCACCGAGTGCTCTACCTATCAAGCTTTTGTCTCTCCAATTTAGAGACAAGGATGTCTTGTGGGACAGTGTCAAATGCTTTGCACAAGTCCAGGTAGATGATGTCAACTGCTCTACCCCTGTCCATCGGTTCTGTAGCCCCATCATAGAAGGCCACCAAATTGATCAGGCAGGATTTCCCCTTAGTGAAGCCATGCTGGCTGTCACCAGCCACCTCCTTGTTTTTCATGTGCCTTAGCATGCCTTCCAGGAGAATCTGCTCCAAGATTTTGCCAGGCACAGAGGTGAGACTGACTGGTCTGTAATTCCCCAGGTCATCCATTTTCCCCTTCTTGAAATGGGGGTTATATTTCCCTTCTTCCAGTCATCGGGAACTTCACCTGACTGCCATGATTTTTCAAATATGATGGCCAGTGGCTTAGCAAGTTCATTTGCCAGCTCCTTCAGGACCCGCGGATGGATTTCATCAGGTCCCATGGACTTGTGTACGTTTAGGTTTTTAAGATGGTCTCGAACTAGATCCTCTCCTACAGTGGGCCCAAGGTCTTCATTCTCACAGTCCCTGCGTCTGCCTTCCAAGACTTGGGTGGTGTGGTCAGTTACTTTGGTTGTTTTACTGTTTGCATGGGTATTGCAGAGTATACTTGATTATTGTGGCTTAAATGATTTATTTCATATTTTAAGGAAACTTGCTATGTGTACTGGCGTATCTTACATGGTAGGCTGAAATGAGTCCTATGGTTTCTGTGAACATAAATAACTCCGTAGTCAGGCTTGACATACCAAGTAATTCAATTTAAGAACTCACGTGGTAGTATGGCAAATAAGTAGCTTGCACCGTGTCAGTACTTCAGACTTCCAGTGGCTAAATCGCGTTTACAAGAAGCTTAAGATACATTACTCATATTACTCTTGAGTATAGGCAACTGATGTTGTTGCCACAGGAATTCTGTTTGGTTGCCAGTTAGAAAAGAGGCCATCCATGCAGTTATTCATAGGAGAGAATGCGGTGCATGACCATGATTCTTTATTAAGGTTAATTCCATGAAGTAAGTTTGAAACATCCCTGAGTACGCTGGTATTAACTTTCATAGACATTTCACTTGTGATCTTGATTACTCAAGTGTTCAAGTTTGATAATAATAGACTATGAATTAGCCCTTGGAAGAAAGTAGATCTCAGAAGTGTGTATTATGGAGTAAGAGCTGGAGGTGTTGAGCACTTGCTGTGTTAGAGAGCCAGTGCTCAGCACTAGGGTAACTTTTCCAAGGTTATGGTTCAGGATGGTGAGTAATCCAGAAGTCAGTATGTTGATTTGTATTTATAAAGGATATTGCCATGCCAAGTGCACAAGCCACATTATTTTGCTATGCAAGTTTATCGATAGTATTTAAATTTTACACTGGCCCTTATTTACTTCTAGTAATTATATTAATTTACTCAAAGAGTGAATAAAGTTTGACCTTTTTGATTCCTTATTTGGTATTGTTAGCTGAATTTAATTTTAGAAAAATGCATCCTAGAAGTGAAACCATAAGAGCTGTGGGTGTGCTTATAGTAGTCTTGACAATTTCTATACATTTTCAAGGAACTTGTAATGAGTCAGTTGTGAAACTGAATTCTTGGTCAGCTTCAGCTTTGGTAGAACTATAAAACTATATATGAATTTCAAAATATGAAGAGTAACTTGTTGAATTATTCAATAAATATATAATGGGAAGTATAAGTAATTTTCTTCCATTTGAAAATAATGTTACTGTTTTTGAAAACTTGAATATCCGCAAATAACTACTGTCGTGTTTAATACTTATGGCAAGAAGTGCGTTAGATAAGGAAAGTGTCAAGTGATGGTGCAGCATTCTGTTTTTCCATTCCTAAAGATCACTGTCCTGCAAAAGGCTATTTCTTATTTTCCTGTGTGATTATAAAGACAATTGCATGCATGGCTCAGTTTTTTGTTTTGATTTGAGGGCAGATATTGACACTGACTGTTCACACTTCCCCAATTTGCAGCTTCACCTCACTAACCTTACCCCTTCATATAAAGTTCTTCCTTATGGTTTTTACTTTTATAAGCAATAAATACTTTATTTTTCCTATTAGACCCTTAATTCTGATATTGCAGTGTGTAATGTTTGTTTTACCAAGTTAGTGGTTAACTGCAAAGTCCTGCTGAAATACAAGTTTAGGAAATTGATTTTTACTTTGTTTTTCTCACTCCCTTTTGTTTCAGTAGTAATTAACAGCCTGGATAGTATTCCTTGTCTTACATGTCTGGTGCGGAGTGAGTGTTAAATGGATACTATGTATCCATTAAATTGAGTGAATTTTATTTATCTTCTGAGGTCTATTTGTAATTCTGAGGTCTAAAGATAAACCCCCTACAAAATCTGTATACACAGAATGGCTGAAATGTTAATTTTTCACTAGCTAAATAATAGCATAAAAGTCATGTTAACCTGCACTATTTGTTATTTTAGTAATGATAGATGAGCTTGCGAGAACTTAATTTTTTGACCGCTGACCTTTTCAGTTGTGCAGTTTATGTCAACAGCAAACTTAAGAACAAACAACCCCCCATTTTTAGCTGAACATGGCCACTAGTTGGTATATCTAGGAGAAAAGGTCTGCTTAAGATACTGTAAAATGCATTATAATTTCTATACCTATTAGCTGTTTGTCATAAATTCAACTATCTGCATTTTAAAGTTAAGCTGCTTCTGATGTTGGCTGTTAACCACTAAAATGATACTTTACTAGTGATTACTTTTTTAATTAAGCCCATGTATTAACTATAAAGCCACTTGAGTGCATTGTAAATAAAATGCTGTAATAATGAAGTGCTTTAATTACACTCCCTAAAGTATGCATAGTTCTCAGTAAATTTTTTATTTAAATTCTTAACATGTTCTTTTTTCTGAAAAGCATTGGAATTGCTGTAAGATGGAGATCCAGTCTTTAAAGTCATTTGAGCAAATTCCATGGCTGTTCTCTGGTTAGTGAGTGTTCACAGCATTTGCAGCAAGCTAATTGCTTCTGCTAATAAATAATCTAAAATCGATGCTGACAGCAGTTAATTGGCACTGAGACTTTATTCTGTAAAGCACTTGGCTAACGACCTTCCTTAAATTAATAGCATTAAGTGCTATGAGGAAATAAATCTAAGGAATTGCCTGTCATTCGCTTGTCATGTCTAATAACTTCCAATAATGATGGCTGATAGATTTTTGCACATTCCATTATTGAAGTTGGTGCATGTAATTATTCTCCTCATTATATGTAAACAATTAGAAATATTTGGTGTTTCCTTGCAATAAAACTCTTAAGTAGAAGTAGCCCATTAGAGTTTAGAAACTATTTTTGAAACCAAAATTTCGTTTCCATTGAATACTGCAAATCTGTAGGTATTTGAACATGCTACTGGTTCATTGGACTGAGCTTCATCTATTGGTAACATTAGTAAGTTGCTTGTAAATGGGGGGATAGGGAGGGTAAAATACTTTGAAGAATTCTCTGTTGATGTGTGGAACCTTTTGTTTCCAGCTTGAGGAAGTAATGGAAAAGGAAACATACAAGACTGCTAAATTAATTCTTGAAAGATTTGATCCAGAATCAAGTGCAAAGGTAAGAATCTTGATATTAATACTGATTTAATATGAAAGGTACTATGGAGCTGAACATTCAAATAGTGTTATTTGTAATTAATTGGCAGGAGGCTGAACTGCCATCTGCAGGAACATCTGCAACCTCAAGACCTGGACAAGGTAATAGCCCTGTAAAACGAGTGCTCTTTAGCATAGATATTCATCTTTCATAGCAATTTCCACTCTAGAAGTCTCTCTGTGATAAAATTTGTAGATCAATTGACCTTTATTTAGGGTTAATAGACTTTTTATTAGACTATGCCATTACTATTCTGTATTTTTCAGATTAGGGATCTATTGCTGAAGGCCAGTGCTTTTCTAATCAGTACGATGTTCAATGCTGCTTGGTGCTAAAGCAGAGAGAAAACTAACTTCTTGTGGCATGCTAGCAAGTTTTCTAGAATACTAAGCTGCTTGCAAATATGTTCATTGGCTTAGTTTTTCAATTCCATTTCTATTTCTATATCTGGCTAGTTAGACCTGTCCATGCCGTGCTTAAACTGCTTACATGTGGTGGATGGAGAGAGTCCACAAAGCTAGCACAGAAATAATTTAATTGAAATTGGTATTGAAAAGATATCACCGTCATTTTTGAAACTCCTGGTAAGTTACATGGTGATTGTCTTCCCGTCTGACCAGGCTGTGTAAGTAGCGATGGTGGCAAGTTAGTTGTGCAGTCTGTATTAACTAATTAACTAGTCTTGTGTATGCTTGGGTTTACAAAGCATAGTGCATGTGCTTTTGATCCAGGGTTCTGAATTGTGCAAAAGCAGGTTAGTTGGAACCAGTATATGGTGTGTTGTGTTGATTTTGACTGGTAATAGAAGGGGTGTGAGGGAGAGGTTTTGAAAGAGAAGTATTTCTGAGAGCCAACCACTATAGACTGGGGTCTGCATTAGTAAGTGTGTAATAGAAGTAGATTTGTAAAGTGAAACAGTTGTTGCTGAGGAGTTTGCCCATGCTATGTATGTTCAGGGGCTTTTATTTAGGGCTAGCTGTAAACTGGTCTCACGAACCTGGTGGAGGGCATCTTTAAGTTCAGTTTCATTTGAGAAGAATGTAAGTGAGACTCTGTTGTGGTATGAACCAGAGACCTCTTAAGTTGGGACACATCTGAGAATGTAAACTGAATAAAAGTTCAGTTTAGCCTTGGAGAAAACTTTGGAAAACAAATTTTGTAAGTTATCATGGCTTATGGATGGATTCAGTGATCTTAAGGGTCTTTCCCAACCTAAATCATAACATAGAATCATAGAATGGTTTGAGTTGGAAGGGACCTGTCATGTTAAGGGAACCCCTTGACGTGATGGCACCTTAAAAATCATTGCTGCTCCTATGATCCTAGAAAATTTTGTTCATGTATGGCATAACTTATTTTTTCCCCTTAATCTGTTCTCGAAAACATTTCAATTTGAGAATTGTGCTGTTTTTTGTTCATGTAAAAGTGGATATTCAGACTGTTGTGTTTTGTAGATGTATTGTAGTTCAGGAGGGACTTGCTGTGTTTGGCTTGTGGAGACTTGTAAATAACCTGTTCCTGGTATGCGCAGTAATTATTTAATTTTTTAGCTACCAAAACCCTACTACCTTATTGCTGCTCACATTATATATCTACCCAAAATGAATATTTGCTTCTGTTCTGTGCTGTAGATAACTTATTGTGAGTAGATGACACCTTAATGTGGATGTGATAAATTTTGTTGTATGCAATATATGGCAGAATTATAGTGATCTGGAATACTAAACTATCTGTTAACAAGCTAACATTAAAGATTCTCTTCTCTTTGTTCGCTGTGGACACAGACTAGCCAGACAACAGAACTCATTATCTTGAGCTCTGTAATTGAATCTTTTTGAAAAGAGGGTAAATAATGACCAATGTTTAATCAGATCGGACAGTGTCGTGTATGAGGCAGCTGATGAAAGGTTAGTTGGTATGTTTTTGACTTACCAGTTGGAATGGAAACTTGCGCATCCTACTACTTATACAAAGATTTAATCAGCATTACATAATAGCTCGTTCTCAGGAAAACAACTCTTCGTGCCCCAATTCTTGTATGTATTTAGCTGCTCTTGCAGTTTTTGTGGTTTTGACATGCACTTAAATAATTGTGGTTTTAACAGATAATTCAGGTGAACCTGGAGTTAGGTGTAAGAAAGCACCTGGAAATCCAGAAGGAAAGGAGTTTGAAAACTTAAGTACAATTTTATCTATTCAGAAATGTTTTGAGGGATAGAGTTAATGAGCATATACTTATGCAGTACTCTGGCTGTATGGAAAAAAAAATCAGGATAAGTATATTTGCAGTGAACTAAGCATCGGGAATATTGTGGTATTACCTGCTCGTTTCATTGTGCTAATACAACTGTTAGCAGGTCTGTATTGTAAATGAGATCGCCCCATGACCAGAATTTAATGCAGTAGGAGATGGTTGCAACCTGTGGGATAGGTACAGGCATGAGGAAGAAACAAAATGCTTGGTTGGTCTTTGCCACTAAAGCCAACAAGTTATGTGAACTATATATTGACCTGCAATGTGCTTTAGCTCTTTAAAAATGATGTATTCATATCTACAAAAATCAAGGAGTTCTGAAGTGAGGGAAAAATAAAATAGTTATGCTTGTAAACATGAAAAACACAGCTGTCTCACCACTGGCAATATCTTAATATTCTTTAAAAGATCATACTGAATCATCAGTTGTGAGTAGTAGCCCTGTTAAATAGTGTGCTTGCTTATGTGTATGTATTATTCAGTGCCAGTAACTGCAGAATTTGGACTCCAGTGTGCTTGAAGCGTGAAAGTTATATTTTTGAGTTATTTATTTGTCTTCATATGCTTGGTTTGTGGATGCTCAAAAAAATCATCAAAAGAAGAAATAAACCTTGGAAAATTGTAAAACTTCATTAAAACTACATCAGCAGTAACTGTATATTGCGTTAGCATTGAGACCCAGTGGACAGGTTACTTAGCCAATTTCTGGAACTTGAGTTATGGAAATCTGGAACTTTGCAACAGGCTCACTATTAACATGTTGCATCTCATCTTATGGCAATTTGAGAAGTATATAAATCATATCCAGTTACTGCAGAAGAATATTAGAGCTGTTATTGTTGAAGCAGAAAGCAGGTTTAAAGGAATTAGAGGAATTTGTGGGCAACAGGGTTCATATTTGACACTAAAAATGATTAGACAAGGCTGTAGTCTCTAATGTTCCTGACAATGCATTTGCAGATCCTGGGAGTGGTATCAGAGATGCAGGGAACAGAAATAATTCAGGTTTGTGTGTTATCATTAAATAACTGACAGTGGGATTGAGTGTGCTCTCAGCAAGTTTGCCGATGACACCAAGCTGTGTGGTTCGGTTGATATGCTGGAGGGAAGGAGTGCCATCCAGAGGGACCTCGACACGCTTGTAAGGTGGGCTGATGCCAACCTTATGAAGTTTAACCATGCCAAGTGCAAGGTCCTACATCTGGGTTGGAGCAATGCCAGGCAGAGAAGAGATTCAGAGCAGCCCTGCGGAGAAGGACTTGGGGGTGCTGGTCAATGAGAAAATGAACATGAGCCGGCAGTGTTCAATCACAGCCCAGAAAGCCAACTGCATCCTGGGCTGCATCAAGAGGAGCGTGACCAGCAGGTCGAAGGAGGTGATCCTGCCCCTCTACTCTGCTCTCGTGAGACCTCACTTGGAGTATTGTGCGCAGTTCTGGTGTCCTCAACATAAAAAGGACATGGAACTGTTGGAACAAGTCCAGAGGAGGGCCACGAGGATGATCAGGGGACTGGAGTACCTCCTGTATGAAGATAGGCTGAGAAAGTTGGGGCTGTTCAGCCTGCAGAAGAGAAGGCTGCCTGGAGACCTCATAGCAGCCTTCCAGTATCTGAAAGGGGGCTATAGGGATGCTGGGGATGGACTATTCATTAGGGACTGTAGTGATAGGACAAGGGGTAATGGGTTCAAACTTAAACAGGGGAAGTTTAGATTGGATATAAGGAAGAAGTTCTTTACTGTGAGGGTGGTGAGGCACTGGAATGGGTTGCCCAAGAAAGCTGTGAATGCTCCATCCCTGGTGGTGTTCAAGGCCAGGTTAGATGAGGCCTTGGGTGACATGGTTTAGTGTGAGGTGTCCCTGCCCATGGCAGGGGGATTGGAACTAGATGACCTTAAGGTCCTTTCCAACCCTAACATCTACAACCAGTGTAAGAGATGGAGTACTGGGATGGATGGGCTGTTGGTCTGTTCATGGAGAGCATTTCTCATTTTCCTATAAGTTCTGGTAACTTCTTTTATTTGGGGAGCAACAGAGCATTGGCAAGTTCTCTGAAGTATGAAATAAAGAATAGAGTGAAAGCTAAATGAACTAATGGACTTCTAAGTGTGTGTGTGTGACCTTTGTGCATAACTTGATACCATTTTGTGAAAACTAACAGTAATTCTTGCATTCTTACTTCTGTGATGAGACTAAACCTACTGAAGCACTTCTCTCCAATACTGACTGTAAAGTACTTGGGTTCAGCATCATTGTAGGAGCAAAAATATGGAGAGTCATTAAAGTACCAGTAATTTTTTAAAAATCGAAAGCCTTGTTAAAGGAGGCTTGCCAAAAATGACCCTTCAGAAAGAACAGGCCAAATGGGCAAAACTCTTGCAGGCGACATGGAAATTGCTTAGGAATAGTGTAATAAAGACTTGAAGTAAATACAAAGATATCTGTGACCTATTGAAACACTCAGAGCTGTTGAGCAACCGAAATTGATGTGCTTAAACCACATAATATAGGAAAACAGCCTTCAAAATGCAGAAGTAACATCCAAAGGTACAAATTATAGCTGTGATCTTTGTGACATTTTTATATGTAAAACTGTAATAAAGCAGGCTTTGTAATGAAAAGAGATGAAAAGAATGAAGAAAATGTTAGCAGTGCATTAAAATGTCTTTACAGATATTTAAACTGATCTTGGAACAAGTGAAGTTAGGCTTCATACTTACCACTTCATTTTTTAAAGACCTGTGGAGCTGAGTTGTTGAGCAATTGCATACCTTTAACTTGATTTTTGAAAGTGGTACATGAGTGGAAACTATAACACGAACTTGAATATTTGGATAAATTGTGGGTCAGAATCATATTGTTTGTAGGTAAGTCATGCATGTTGGTCATATGCTGTGGAGAGGATGATGCAATTATTGTAATGTAGTTAGGCTTGAAAGGTTACTGGTAAGGTCTCTCACAAAAAGCTCTCCAAGAAATCTTAGTGGTGAGGTTTGTCATAAATGAATTCTTGATTAAAATAAAACTTTGAACACATGAGCAGTTTTCAAAATAGAAACAAGTCACCAAGGAAACCTTAACCGAACTTCTGCAGCTACCTTACCAATTTATCGTGTTTTCCAGATTCTGAACAGTTTAAGTAGTGAGGGTACTTGCTAAAACCAAGTTCAAGTACAGAATCTTTATATCCATTGGGTGATCTGACTTGGTTGATAAAGTTGTGTGAGGCAGTGTAGTCATGCACAAGAAGGTGTGGCAGGGGAAGGCTAGTAATTTATTCTGCTCTGTAGAAAACTGGATTAGGTGGATTTTTAGTGAGACTATGCAGTTGTAGTCTTCTGATTATATCAAAGAGTGGTTTTATTCATTCTTATGGTGTATATTAATCCTATTTATATGTACAGATAAGTAAGCAAGAACATAGCCTATGTATGTTGTAATTTTGTGGCACTAGTTGTTGGTGATTTTTTCCAACAGAGCTTCTGTTAGTACTCCAGTGATACCAACTTTGTCTTAGCTAATGCAAGTAAAGTACAAGAAGAGTCTAAGCTGTCACTTGTTAACCGTGCTAATGTCTGCAGCCTTAAAGTGAGGGTTACATTCTGGTTTGGTTTGTTGCAATAGTGTATTTCAAAGGCTGCCTGGAGGTGCTGAGGTTTAGATGGGATGAAAGTGATGCTGCTGTTCGTTGAACACTGCTCATGAGCATTGTTTCTTGTTTGTTTTGGGGAACAAACTTCTATATAAATATAATGGAACTTCATGTTTGCATGAATAATATCCAAGCCTTAATTTATTACTGGAATTATATTCCCATTGGTATTAATAAGATCTCCGGCTTCATATAGGAACTAAAGAAACTTATTTTTCATAATATCTATTTAATAGTAACTCTCATAGTGGAATGAGAGGAGATGAAGGTAGGGACATATTCCATCAGAGCCTGTTCTTGCTTCATGACAATCTAAGCACATAACTTGTTCATAGGGTTGCTGAAGCAAGTGAACAAAACAATATAATCTGAATGAAGCATTCTAGTTCCTTCTGGCTTTAGAATTGTTTCCAGCTACCCAATCTGAAATTTTTCTTTAGTAACTCTGGGCACTTAATGTGGATATTTTAGACATGACTGGATAGTTTTTGGTCCCGTGGAAAGCTAAATACTTGAAAGCATGTTTAAATCATAAACAGTGGTCAGTTCTGTCTGTACACTGTAGCTTGACCCTAGCTGTTCTGATCTTCAGCATTCTGCCTTAGAGAACAGAATTGTAAGGTAGTTATCTGCTAATTTTCTTCTAGAAGAATTTTGCCCTAAGTATTTAATGGTTAATTATTATTGTTTTTTAAACATAGTATTCTATGTGTGGGTTATTTCTGTGGTATCCTCAGTCAGGCAGATTGTGATCTTTAGTTATAGGACTTTCTAGTTTTGTTTGACTCTAATTTGCTGGTTGGAATAATGATATTAATGTGCTTTTACTAATCTCTTAAATGCTATATACTAAATTCTGTGTGCACATATTCTTGTCAGAAATACGTCAGAGGACCACAGCTCAGAGAAATGCTTCTACACCCCTGCCTGCAAGTCCTAAACAGAGCTCTCCGAAATCGCTGGTTCCAGCACCTCCTAATCTGCAGAGAGACACATCACTTCCGAGTGGACCCCCAGAAAGAACTGTTTTGCCACCCTTGCAGTCAAATGTTTTACCAAGACGCCCTGGATCCCCTGCTACTCCAGTGTCTGGAATGGGTAAACAGAGCACTTAATGTTATTTACAGTTTATATTGTTTTCTCTGGTTACCAATAAAATAGGCCATTTTCAGACAGTATGGAAATGGCATTTCATTTGGAAATAGGAGAGCAGTTATCTGATTAAGCAGGAGTTCCATATTCAATTAGCCATAACTCTCTACAGCTGGCACCTTTTGATGCTGGAACCTATTGCCTGAGCTCATTTAACTGTTATGGCTTTTTTGTTTAAATGGCAATAAAACTTTGCAGTATTCTGTAGTCAACAATGTAGCATACCTTTTTATGTTCTTAGTTTAGAAGAGCTCTAAACTTATATAAATCAGACACAGAGCAGAACACTTTCAGAATATATTCATGTTTCTCAGTAAACCCTGCACATTTTTTTTAACACGTATCTTGACATTTATTTAAATTTTTACTCTAGGAGGTATAGTCATGCAATCTATACTCGTAGATTAAAGTGTAAAATATCAGATACATTGAAAAAGTTGCCTGTTGTAGCTGAATTCTTCTAAAATGCATTGTTATTTTGGTAGAAGAGCCAAAAGTTCAGCAACAGGTTGAAATCTGGTAGAAATGAATGCTCTGTAAAATCTGTTTTCATATCCTGAAAATGCTTTTTCCTTGATTTCTGCATTGGTCCTCAGATGGGATGTATTTTATTAAACAGAACATCAACTAAATAGGAGGGGTGGCAAAATTTGAGTTTTGGGTGGGAGGCATTTTCATTCTTATGCATGGTAAAGCTGTGTATGGGTTAGTGCCAGGACTTTCATTTGTTGCAGGATGTCTGGCAAGTTGTATCGCAAGGCAGGAAAAGAGATCAAATGCTGTCTTGAAAACAGGAGGGATGCAACTTGCCAAGAATCTTATAAGCACTGCTGTAATGTAGAGTAGTTCTTTGCTCTTTACAGTGATCAAGAGTATTTTCTTCTGCCCTGTATTCCTTTTTTTTAACTTGGAGTTACCTAAGTCTTACAAACTGGGTGTCCTTGCTTGCTTAACTTTCATGGTACAGTCTTAAAGTAGGACTATAAATAGTATGTTGACACCCAGTTTCTTAATGAAAGATCTTGGGCAGCTGAATGTTAAGATGCCTGTTTGTATTGCTTAGTATAGTGAACTACATTTGTCCTGAAAAGCTGTGATCTCTCACTTCTCTGCGGAGTTCATTAAGTCTTATTTTTTGTTAGTAATTGTTACCTGTATTATGAAACTGCTAAATTTGTTTTTATCCCTGAAGTGAACTGTAAAGGCAAGTTATTACTAAGTCTTAATTATCTTGAAGTACCAGAAATCAGCTCCTTGCACCAGGAAATTGGTCATTTTGTTACAAATCGCGTTTACTGAAACCTGCTTACTGAAAATTCCTTGAAGAGTTTAAAATCACATGTTCCTTCTTGTTTAAGAAGCTGGCTATATAATAAAATAGTATTTGCTATATAATAGTTTTATTCTTAGGGGAAGATTAGAGCACATTGACTAAGCTGGATAAAATTCAGCCTGTACTACAGAAATGCTTTAGAGGAAGAAGGGGAAAAAAGTAATGGACTAGTTTGAAAGGACAGTTACCAAGCCTGTTAGTTACAATATTTAATGTAGTTTTTCTGATAATGCTTTATATGGACACTCACATCCCCCCCCCCCCCCCCCCCGATATTGAGCAAACGTGTTACTTTGTTGTAGATGGCAATGGATGTGACTGCAATTGTCAGTTGATGTGGAAGCCCTGTTTTGTCTTGAATTTCCCCAAAAGTTTCAGGCATATAAAATCTCACTAGCTGTAGTGAAAAGTATGTCAATTCAGTATCTGTAAGAGTAGTATCATTGTATCTGAGTTTATGCATGGATTGCAACAAATGTGAATAGCCTTAATTATCTCTACTTTAGTGAAGATTAATAATTCATTTTCATTATACTATATTTTGTAGAGGAGAATCAATTTAACATGCATTACCACAGAGTTTCCATATGGTTGAAAATTAATAACCAGCAGGTAGTTGAGAGTTTGCCAAGCTTTGCAGAAATGGCCAGTCTTTCTACAATGATTGCTTTTGATGTTTATATTAATTACTGGTGTCCATAACAGCATGAAAACTAAGATGGTTGGTTTGAGTTATTAGTAGGCAGGTAATTGAAGTTCTTGGAGTGTGTGATGATGTTTCATTCTGGGTAACTTTCTTTAATTTTTACATTGTTTATTAACTTCCAGAAACTTTTCATGTATTTATGATGATTAGCTCATACTGAAATTTGGTCTTTTGAATATAGAGCTTAATACACATTTGAGTGTTAGCCAGGTATTCACAAAATTAGTCTAGATGTAATTTTGTTGCAGATTAATATACTGGCACACTGATACAATCTTTACTTCATATCTATGTTGGATGTTGCCCATTCACTTATTTTTTTTTTTAATGGAAGTATTGTTTCTTTCAGGTTTTTGTGAAGCTTTTAGGAATCGCATTTTGCCTGAATTCTTCTCAGGACAGCTTTTTCAGAATCTATAAAATGAACCATTAGGTCCAGTTTATGTTGCACTGAATTTGTTCTGCCTTGGTGCTGTGTAAGGGTTTTTGTAATCTGGGTTCCTGATTGTCGACAGAATACACGAATAATTTGGAAATGCATTCTCTGACATCTCCTGAATTCAATTCTCTTGTTTGTGAACATGAGGGTTACTTTAAAAACATTTGTCTTGAGCATCAAACTTACTTGTCTTATTGAAGAGTTGTAAATTGCAGTATTTTCTAATCAAATTTTATTGATGAGAAAGGTCTTCCACCTGGGTCAGAGCAATCACAGGCACAGCTACAGGTTGGGCAGAGAAGAGATTCAGAGCAACCCTGCAGAGAAGGACTTGGGGGTGCTGGTCAATGAGAAAATGAACATGAGCCGGCTTCAGTGTGCGCTTACAGCTCAGAAAGCCAACCATATCCTGGACTGCATCAAGAGGAGCGTGACCAGCAGGTCGAAGGAGGTGATCCTGCCCCTCTACTCTGCTCTCGTGAGATCTCACTTGGAGTACTGTGCACAGTTCTGGTGTCCTCAACATAAAAAGGATATGGAACTGTTGGAACCAAGTCCAGAGGAGGGCCACGAGGATGATTAGGGGACTGGAGCACCTCCCATATGAAGTGAGGCTGAGAAAGTTGGGGCTGTTCAGCCTGCAGAAGAGAAGGCTGCCTGGAGACCTCATAGCAGCCTTCCGGTATCTGAAGGGGGCCTATAAGGATGCTGGGGATGGACTATTCATTAGGAACTGTAGTGATAGGACAAGGGGTAATGGGTTCAAACTTAAACAGGGGAAGTTTAGATTGGATATAAGAAGGAAGTTTTTACTGTAAGGGCGATGAGGCACTGGAATGGGTTGCCCAAGGAAGTTGTGAATGCTCCTGGTGGTGTTCAAGGCCAGGTTGGCCAGAGCCTTGGGTGACATGGTTTAGTGTGAGGTGTCCCTGCCCATGGCAGGGGGATTGGAGCTAGATGACCTTAAGGTCCTTTCCAACCCTAACTATTCTATGGTTCTGTGATTCTATGATTCTATGAGTCACTCTATGATTCTGTGATTCTATGATTTATGATTCTGCTTGTAAAGATTAGGACAGTCCATTTAGGTCAGTTATTCAGTATTGATGAGAGGTGCTTTGAAAGGCTGTACTGTTAGAAGTATTACAACCTTGATGGCAAGATTAGGCTCATTCTGTGTGTTGCACTTTGAGAGGGCACTGCTGAAAATGTTTGATTCCTACAGTGTTTCTGACGTTTTCAGTAGAGGATGGAGGTTAGCTGTACTTGGCATTCAGCTTGAGGTTTACCACAACGTAGCACATTCTGTGAAGTTTGAAAGGTAGAAGGCTCGAGATGGTAATTATTGGCAGCTATATTTAATGTGGTATTTGAACTTAAAGCCCATCTTGGATCAGCTTATCAAGTAGTAAGACTTGCTGTGTTGTCTTTGCCTGTGTAAACTCGAGGTATGTGTTACTTCCATGCATTTATGTATGCATATGTTTATGAAAGAGTATCAGTTGTGTTGGAAGCTATGACTGTGTATGTCCTGGTGCAGTACCCAGCTAAGATGCTACAAGAAAGCTAGATCTGTCTTCTAAGAAGCTTGAAGTCCAATGTTTTTTCCGTAGCATCTTTCAATTAGATGTCCTTCTAAATTAGTTCAGGTTGCTAACAAACTGTACTCTCCTGGGAGTCCATTATTTGGATTTTTAAAAAATTGTTTTTGCATCTTCAGACAGTGGATTTAGTTTGTTTTACCCTTTAGCTTCCTCTTTGTTTATTGGGCATCACTGGGGATTCTGTGAAACATATCTTCCCAAGAAAAATACTGGAAGCATACAGTGTATTGAAAGAATATTGAAGGTCAAGTCTGTTGTTACTAGAAACCTTCTTTTAAGCCATTGCTTTTGTATATCTTTTTTACTGGTTATAGTGAGAATAGCTACAAGCTAGAACTCTTCCCTGAGAAAACACTGGTTACTTTTTCTGCCTTCAGACTTTTATTTCTATGAAATATACTTAGTTCTTGCATGCCTTAAGATTACCATATGCTCATCTCTGAACAAAACCTGCTAATATTAGTTGATTTTTTTTTTTTTTTTTTTTTGATGTCTAAGCTTCTTAACTATCTTGTGCTTGAAGAGGACTTTTGTGTTGTTACAAGTAAGCTTGTCACTGGGTTAAACTGAGTCTTACTGGTCAGGTTTCATAATTTTGTCTTCAGGTGGCTTGAAGCTGGCATTTTGTCCCAGTTTCAGAGTTCTGAAAGGACTGTTTTGTTGTCCTGCTAAAACACTGGGGTTTTTTTTTTATTATTTTTTTTTTTTGAGGCCTTTGAATGTAGTTCGTAAAGGTCTTATGGATATTTACGTAGGACATTTTAAGTCTTCTGTTGTCCCTCCCACCTCCTAGTGCTCACTTAAATATCTTGTGTTCAGGAATGACTATGGAGTCTGTTTGTTCAAAGTACTGTAGCTTGATACCTTCTGTGCTTGTGTAAAATGTGTCTTGTTCCAGCAGTGTGGCCTTGAGAAGAAGCTTCAGTTATTTTAATGGTCACATCTGAATGATTCAGGCTTAGTTTCTTACCAAATCATGTTTTGCTCATTATGCATAGAATCTTATGTTTTAAGGCTGGGAAGAAGAAAGGTAGGCATAAGAACTCAAAGCTACATAAATGGAAATTGGTATCTTGCAGTGGTCTTGTACAATAAGACAGATGTTTTAAAACTTCTCAGAAAGACAAGTTTGGGGCACTGGTCTGTTTCAGCTGCCATATGTAAACAGGTGAAAAAGGTAGTACAAACTACTGCTGTTACCTCTTGGTGGAGTTTTATTTTGATAGTAGTTTGTTAAACATGTGGGATATGAAAAATGATATCTGAATAGCGGCCTTCTGGCTTCTTTGATTAAGCATAAATCTGAAAGTATCAAACTTTCTACTAAACATAGGATTACCAAAATAGCAAATGACTGGACAGGTTTAATGTGTAGACTGAATGCACACTGAGGGCATGCTTATGTGGTATAGTAACTACACAAAAACCAGTGGGTGCTTCTTTGGTAACATCTTTAGTTCTTCTACTGTTGCAGTTGGTCTTAACAGATTTGTAGCTGTGAATTGGAAGTGTTGAATATTCAGAGTTGAGAGTATATGAAGAAAACTCAAGGAGTTTTTCTTTGCTTAAGAAGCCTCTATGAGTAATTATTAAATACTGTTGATGCATTAAGTTCTTTAGAAATTACAAATGTAATTACATATGCAAGGTGTAAAAGTAGATAAGCTAAAGGATAACAGAAACTTTCAACTATTGTGGGTTTAAAAATCTTACAGCTTTCCTAGTGGAACAAGAAATATGGCCATGTATATTAAGTAAGTGCAATTGTTTTATTACACTAGCATGCACAGTGAAATACCATACTTCATGTAATAGTATAGTTGAAAATTTTGACACAGTTCATGTCTTCCTAGGTCTTCACCCTCCAGGCCCTCCTTTAGCAAGACCTATTCTTCCTCGAGAAAGAGGAGTTGTGGATAGAGTTATTGAATATTTGGTTGGCGATGGTCCTCAGAACAGGTAAAATGTTGCTAAAGGAAATATCTAAATACTCAAGAAATAAAAAACTCCTTAACTTTAAGCCACATGTGTCAAAGAATTGCAAATGAATTTGTCCAAAACTTTTGTAATGAAATGGCCCTTTCTCAGTGCTTCACCTGAGATATCTTTGTAGGAAAAATGATAACATTTCGACAAAATTAACCTCTGCTTTGGTTGGTATTAATCATGTGATACGGAAAGAAAAACCTATGCTCATGTGAGTGAATGAATTCTGTTTTGAACTAAGAAATAAATAAATTTGATTATCTTAGAACTTCAGATTTATTGCCATTATAAATTATTTCAGATTGCCTTCAGAACTGTCCAAACATATTGTAACTTCCGTGTTAACAGTGGTCACTTTTCACATTGACTGTATTCTAGTGAAATATAAATTTGGATATTATTTTCTGACCATTATGTTTAATATATTGAGCCATGAGATTTAGGTTGTAGATAAGAATATTTCACTGTTTATAAACCAACTTAAAAACCTATTATTTAATATGCAAGTTGTTTGCACTAAAAGATAATAATTTCACTGTGGAAATTATCTTTTAAGAGTAAATATCAAAGTTACTAGTCAGTATCGAAGATGAAATGCATCTCACGTAAGTGTGTTATTACTTAAAGGTATGTAATTATATATTATTCATGTTTTCTAGGTACGCCCTTATATGTCAGCAGTGTTTTTCTCACAATGGTATGGCATTGAAGGAGGAGTTTGAATACATAGGTAAGAGCTGATCTGTGGTAGACTATTAGCTGGTTTATGTTTCATAACTAACATGCGTCATACTTCATTCTGGTTGCAGTTAAGTACTTAACTGACACTGAAATACCACTTCATATGGGAATAGTTTTATGCTAACTTATTACTCTATACCTTAAGATTCACTTCAAGACTTAAAGAAGTACTTTATTGCAGCCTTCAGGCCAAGGATTTTATGTGTGGAAAAGTATTCAGTAGAAATAAGCCTCTTCCCGTACATCCCTGAGAATTGCTACTGGCTATGAATGGTTCTCAGAAGGGTTTTATATTGAGAAACTATCTGACATTAAAGTATGCCTCTTTTAGCAGAACTTAAACAAAATTTTGCTTTGGCAAGAAGATGTTGGGGAGGTATCGAAAAAGGAATAGGAACAAGCCCTAGGGGGCTATATGTGAAATTTATGGCTGACAATAACTTAAGACAGACACAGCTCTTTATTGAACACAGATGCTTTATTTTGCTTCCTTTCCATCGCAAGTGTAAGCCTGATGCTTAAGAAATGAGGAAAACGTAGATAAATCTCCTTTTTTTTTTTTTTTTTACTTAATAAACATTTAGTTTTGCTGAATTTTGTGAGTAAATATACAGCATTGTAAGAATAAGATAAGATAAACATTTCCTATGGAACCAAAGAAATGTAGTCTATATGTCCTCTTATCTCCAAGTGAGTTCACAATTCAACTGTGCAAGAAATTGCCACTTTCCCTCCTTGTCTTGTGAGGGAAAGGAAGAAATACGTATGTAACTATTAAGTGGTATCCAATACTTCTCCAGGACAAAGCTGCCTTTTCTTAATTAAGCATCATTTGAGCAGAATGCTCCTCAAAAAGCAGAGAGACATACCTTGCAGGATCAATAGCATTTACTTATTCAAGGGGTGAGGAAAGTGGAATCTGAGGGTGTTGGGGAAGTCATCTGCCAACTTAATTCTTTTATAGAAAAGAACACTATGTGGGAACATCTGGTGGTACTGAGTCTTGTTCATTGTGGCCAAGTCTTTCGCAGTGGTGGGCAGTACTCATAAGTGCAGCAGAGTTGAAAGCAAACAGGATTTTAAGAAGCAAATGTATGCTGAAGTTAAAAATGATACTGTATGTACATGCTTGTGTAAATTCGATGGAGGTGCTCTCAGGTACTGATAGTCATTTAATTCTCTTAAGTATTTCAGTTAGAATATAGTATAGGAATGAAGGTGAAAGGTGAAATTAATTAGTGATGCTACTTTTTGGGTGTGCTTTTGTGTAGCATTTAGGTGTGCCTACTGCTTTTTCCTGAATCCTGCAAGGAAAACTAGACCTCAGGCTCCACGACTTCCAGACTTCAGTTTTGAAAGAAAGCAGTCTACAGAATCGCGGTCTGAAACTGAGCTTCTAGAACCTAAAGAGACAAAGCCCCTGGAGACTCAACAAACAGAAGGTATACAGAAATCTCATGAAGTTTTTCTCTTTAAGTCGAATGAAATCCTCCCTGTCATCTAGATCTTGGTTTAGATGAGCTTTTTGTAAAAGAACTGAAGAACTGCAGCACTTGAACAGGCCTCCTAGTGGGTTGGTTGATGCCCTATGCCTGTGAACATTTGGACAATGACCTTAATAACATGTTTTAACTTTGGGTCAGGCAGTTGATCAAATGACTATTGATCCGTTCATTTGGTCGAACTTCATAGTGAGTGCAGTTTGTATTTTTTTAATTCTTGTCCCTACTTCTAGCTTAGCTTGTTGATGCTATTTTCTTCTCTCCTATACCCTAAAATTTCTTCATATTAGGCAATGTATCTCAAGCAAATCATGGCATAACAATTTTTTTCTGTCTAATGTTTACTGATGAACAGATAGAAAGTAGCACTGTAGATTACAGAAATAGTTAAGAAGGGAATATGTACCAAAGTGGTTAACTTTCACTGTGTTCAGCAGGTCATTTGATTAAGGTGTGTTGGAATTTCTGCCTTTGTTCCTTTTGCTGTTTTCCTCAGGGCAGGAAAATCTAGTAAAACTGCCTTGTTTAATTTCAGGGAGTTCAAAGACAAATTGTCAATTTTAATTTAACATAGTTCCTTTTGAAATGTTTTATAGTCTGCAGATACAGTAGGCATCTGGTGTACAGCCAACAGGAAGATGCAGTGTGTTTTAAAAGGATCTAAGAATTATAATTTCCAACCAGAGAAGCTCCAGTTAGAGGTGCTGTTGAGTATTTGATGGTATTTTACATTAGTTTAAACAGGAATCATGGAGGAAGTTATCGAATAGTTTACAGCCCTGAGATTCAGGCTAGGAGCACACCAACTGTGGGAAACTATCAAGAGTGTAACAGAAAGACTGTTTCTGCTTGATTATCTTTAACAGGGAGTACAAAATGGCATTGCCCTTCAGTTTGTGGCATGAGAAGGCTGCATGAGACTGGTAGGGAAGCCGTATCTAACTGTAGCCATTTGTGGATGTGGTCTGATGTGGGTGCATTACAGGGAAAACTTGACTGGTTTCTTTCCTGCGCCATAGTGCACTCCTTCTTCATTAAAAGTACTATTACTAGCATGAAATAAGACTTATATCAGATCCATGAAGCTAAGGCAATGCAAATTACATCTTTCCCCTCAAATAATCTAATTACCTTGTCAGTGAGTGGAGGGTAGGCCAGTAGCTTCTTGACTGCTTCTAACTTTAGAAGGTTCTTATAGAAAAGACATAATTTGTTACTGGGGTCCTAAAAACTCTTACTTTGTGTGAATCAAGTGCAGAAGCCCTTAAGACGGATATGCAGCTCTTGGAGGTGGTTTCCTTTAGGGCTTCTGAGCATTATCCATAACTGCAAGTTCTTAGAGGTTTTGGGAGAGGATGGTCCTAATTAAGTTGGTGTTATCATTGAAGGAAATCTTTATCAAACTATGTCTTTAATGGGTTTGAGCTGCTGAGTCAGTTTATAGGTGTTTCAAAAATGTAAAGCCTTAAGAATTAGTGTAAGATATTCTGTTAGGTATTTGAGGTGTAGGAGTGACAATTCTGCAAAATAACTTTCACTTTTTTGAAAGCAGGATTTACCAAGTATTTCAGGGTAAAAAATACGATGGCTTTATTGCAATAAATATGATTTTACTCATTTACCTCTAATGCTGAAAATGACTTGTTTTTTTTGTTGATATGGTCTTGTATTGATGTGCTGCTTTATTTAAAAACAATGCCAAACCACTGTGGGGTTGGTTTCCCAGTTCTTTTTTCCTGCTAGGAAGTGTATGGCAATTTTTTTTGTAAGAGGCATAAGAAGTAACTGGTTTACTGACTTTTAGTTTTATCTGGCTTAAGTATCTGATCTTTTATTTATTTCCAAGGTGATATAAAAAATTCTGTCTTGGTAATTACTAAGCAAACAGAAATGGAGTATATTTTAACATTTTATGCAAGTAGTATCTGAGAACTGTCTTCTTGATGTACAAGATGTATACCCTATCAGTTTGTCACTGTGCATTATCTGCTTGTGACTTGCCACAAGGTAATCTCTCACGAATGAGAAAATAACATTTTCAGTAAATCACTTTTTCCATCAGAACCCTAATTTGAAATGTAATGTACATGGAGTCAGGCTTGATTAATAAATGAATATATTCCTTGATTGTAAGTTTAAGGTATGAAGCTATCATTGAGGTGTAGCTCCAAGGAAGGCTTTTGTTCATTACAGTAATACAACTGCTGTCATAGCCAGAATAGACAGTATCTTCACTTACAGATGTAGATAACATTAAAAAACAGGAAAGCAACTTCACCGCTATGTTGACAACACCGGGAGATCCAGCTTTTATCTGTGACTCATTTAAACCATAGTTATATAGCTCAAAGAAACTGCAAGCTAATGTGATACAGAAGTGCTATAAACATTTTTTTTACCAGTCAGCTACTTCTACTAATGAGTAGAGCATCAAGCTGAATCTCTTTTTCAGTTGTGTGCTCATGCAGTGACAAGCATGTTATATGCAACTCCTGTGGATAAGAGATCTGAAGAATGGTTATGGAGAGTGCTGTTGGCGCTGAACCTTGGATTTCTTTGAATCCTCTAGAAATACGGAGTTGTCAGATGTCAGTCTGATACAGATTATTGGGACAATTGTTGTGCTTCCTTATTCAGCAGAGTAACTTGGGAAATTTTAGTACCAGAATGAAGCAATATACTTCAGTTCTGTTCTTACCTTTTTCTGAAATGGCTCAATCTTGACTTTCCCCCCCCCCCCCCACTAAAGACTGGTCAGTTTTCTTATGTACTTCTCTTAAAAGTATTAATGTCTGGATCGTACTGAGAAAGCCAACAGGAACCACACTTATCTTCTTGATTAAGTTTGTCTTGCCTGCATTGGTACATGGTACACTGCATTCTTCATTCAGGTTTAACATTTAGCAGTGTTTCAAAGGTTGAAAAAACTTGATTGCTTCAGTATTTTGTGGTGAATATCTATCTGGTGCTGATGTTCACAGGTCATTGTTAGCTGCCTCTGAACTTCAGATTTCAGCATGGCGGTCAGCACTTTACGGACAGCTTCCTGTGTTGTCTGCAGATTTTTGTGGAATTCCTTGACCATCTGAATGAAATATTTTATGTTGATTTAATGTTCTGTCACTTTTAAGGATTCTTCGAATACAGCAACTGCTAGTATGTTTGAAAGGACTTCCATTTAAAAGGCAAAGGCAGACACTTGGTTTGTTGCTCAGCAGAAGGATTCACAGTAATGCTGCAGAAATGATGCCACTTCAAGTGCGTGCTTATTTGAGTTCTACCTAAAGTAGGTCTTGGGTTTGGGCAAGTGTTATAGGTGGAGCTGAAATTTCAACTAGAAATAAAACTGGTTGAGGACAGAGGACTAAGAAATAAGCTTGAGTATTTGTTCTGGTCAGAATGGTCTGAATGTAGTGGTTTTGTGGTGTTTTTTTATTGTTTTTTGTTAAACTGGACTGGAGGCATTTTCTGTTTGAGAGGTTTGGCTTGCCTTCTTAAGAAATATGCTCTGCTTTTATAGGACAGCATGAGCCTGCTATATTTTTTGTAAACCATTGTTGCTTTTCAAAGATGTGAGTTTCTGCCTGCTGTGCTCTTTACTTAGTTCAGCTACTGTGGCTAGAATTCAGTGATTTCTCAAGCAGGCATGGGTCAGCTCATCCTGAGTTTAATGACTTGTTTACAAGTTCTTTTGGTTTAAAAATGCATTATATTTTCAGTCTACCAGAGCTCAGTTTTGCTGAACAACATAGTTTGCTTTTTTTTTTTTTTTCCATAGGATGTAAAGGATACAGGGAATTAAATGCTATGCTATTATTGTGCTGCTTTTTCAAAGGCTTTACAACAGCTGTCTGTGATATCAAAGCTGTTAACAGAGACTACTGTGAATCATGTTCCTTAAAGATATCTCTGACATAAGGAACTGTGTCAGTCTGTTCTAATGGGGAGTTGCAGTAGTGAAGAGAACTTGTCCCAAAGGTCTTGAAAGTACAAGTAAAATAGCTATATTTTAGTTCAGTTATTTTACACAATTTTTTGTAAGTTCCTGCATAACAGACATGTTTTACTTAATAGTGATGTAGTATTGTGATTTCACTGCTTACACGTGAAGTATTCCCTGCAACAAGAGGCAGCTGCTTACTTACAATGTGAAATATATATGCTTTCTAAGTACTAAGCATTAAGCAGGAGTTTTGGGGGGGTGGAGGGAGAAGGAACTGCTGTAGCCAGGAGCAGGCTTTTTAAAGTTGCATTGATGCAGCTCTCAGATTTGCCTCAGATCTGTGTAGGGCTGTTTGCTGTTGAGATCATGTATGTGTAGCTACATTCTTCAGTTTAATTATAGATTAAGTATAATTGTCAAGGACACCAGTTTTCTTTTGTTGTCTTTTTATGGTCAGAGCTTTCTCTTGTTAGCTACTGTTACAATAACTTAAATCATGCAATATTGTGATCAATTTGACTTTAGGCAAGCTTTACATTAATTGGTGTATTTAAAGTGGAATCACTATTTAAGTTTAATGAAGGTTGGTCATATTTATAGTTAGTAGCACCACTTACTATGATTGCCCTGACTACTCATTCAAAAGACCTACTCTTTACTTCCTTATAACTTATCAGACCTGATTATTAGACCAAAATTTTCCTTGTAAGTTTGTTTTAACTGTATATTTTGGAAAGCTTCTTCACCCTTCTGGGGAAGGGAAAAATCTTGTAATACCTGACTTTTTTTTTTTTTTTTTCTTAGAGAAAGTGTCTCCACACTTTTTAGTAGAATATAAAAATGGAAGCAGTGTCCTCCTCCTGTTCCTTTGAATATAGATAGTTAGAACTCAGTCAGATTTTCTCCTTTTCCTCAGAAGCTTCTGCTTGCTTCTGCTAGTGGCTGATTATCCCTGGAGCTGTCCTCAAACATGTGGATAATCAGTATCCTCTTGATCAGACTGAATCAATAGTCTCTTTACCTTGATCAGACTGAGTCACTTCTGCAGATTGCTAAACATTGGTCAGTTGAAGACTGAACCATTGAAAATAAGTAATGGTTCGGCTGTGCTGCAGATGAGTTGAGGGCATGGATTTGTCTCTTCCTAACATCCTATACTTTCTTTGACTCAGACCTAAACAGCAGCAGTAAAGAAGGAATGTAACTCAAGTGTGGAGAGATTGTAGCTGGAAAAGACACAAACTTATTCATAGAATTTGAGGCTGAAGAAAAAATGCAGAGATGAGACAGAAAACTGACAGTTGAGTGATAAAGATTGAGCACAGGCGGGGGTTAGGTCAAGATGGAAATTGAAGAGGGGGAAGGGAGAGTGGGATATTTGGGAAAGAAACTGGGAACACTAATTTGCTTTGGCAGAAACAGGGGGATTGACCATCTGATGGCTGGGACCAGAGAAGTTTTGGAACAAGAAACCAGGGCAGGTGTTGAGCAGCGTGTGATTGAAAAAACAGGGAAGGAAGCTGAATTGGGAGGTAACTTGGCCTCAAACTTGCTAAGGTGGAATATCAAGTCAGAGGAAGAAATGGAGCAGCTGGGCTCCACTGAGCAGTCTGGGATGGAGCTTGGAACTAGCTAGATGGAGCCCTGTGTGAAGAAGAGTCCTGAGTTCTTCATGACAGATGGCAGTTGTACGGGTCTGCTGGGCAAGGGTGTGCAGCAGGTATTCTTGTCAGTTGTGATCCTGGAAGCCAGAGCAATGGTTTTAAAACCTTCAAACCTGCCTTAATTCTGTGAATATCAGCTTGAATTGATCCTATTACTTTCTGATACCTAACATGTTTTGATAAATATGAACAACTGCTCATGTGAACCTCATGAAGCTCAACAGGGCCAAGTGCAGGGTCCTGCACTGGGGTTGGGGCAATCCCAAGCACAAACAGGCTGGGTGGAGAACAGATTGAGAGCAGCCCTGAGGAGAAAGACTGGGGAGGTGTTGGTTGGCAAGAAGCTCAATATGACCCAGGAATGTGTACTTGCAGCGCAGAAAGCCAACCATATCCTGGGTCGCATCAAAAGAAGCGTGACCAGCAGGTCAAGGGAGATGATCCTCCTCTTCTACTCTCTTGTGAGACCCTACCTGTGTTTAGCTCTGGGGCTTCTGAGAAATCTGGAGAGGGACTTTTTACAAGGGCCTGTATTGGTAGGACAAGGGGGATTGGCTTTAAACTGAAAGAAGGTAGATTAGGTTAGATATGAGGAAGAAACTCTTCACCTTGAGACACTGGAACGGGTTGCCCAGGGAAGCTGTAGATAGCCCATCCTTGGAAGTGTTCAAGGCCAGGTTGGACAGGGCTTTGAGCAACCTCACCTGGTCTAGTGGAAGGCGTCCCTGCCCGTGGCAGGGGAATTGGATCTAGATGATCTTAAGGTCCTTTCCAACCCTAACTGTTCTATGAAACTACAAACATTTGATAAGGTTAACATTTTTGAGCTCTAACTTTGCATTAATTTTGTAAATTGTCTGTCTTCACAATATACATTAAAGCTGTATATAGTATTGACTAATACTAATCAATAAATAAGCTACCATCAAAAATATCATTCTAGAGTATCTTTGTGTCATTTGGTGCAACATCTGGTGTTCAGTTTTTCAGTGCTTATGCTTACTTCAAAACGTGACTGTCTTATTTCTCATATGTTAAGGAAATGCTGTTGGGAAGCTGGAATTTACTACCATAGCAGTAGTACTTATGATAAATATTTTTGACTGGTCTTCAAAATATGCCTATTTTCAAAGAAACTCCCTTCCCAGATTGAGAGTAAAGATATTCCTGTGTATCCTTCCTGCACTTGCTGTGGCAAGGCTTAGAATACACAATAATTTTGGCTGTTTTGAAATGGTGAAAACTATATAATATATTTTTTTCTGGTTGTCTGGCTCTTTGTGTTTAAAATAGTTTCCACCAAATAGAATGTTTAGGATCTGTGTACAGATTGAGCTCTTACAAAAAATGCTGTACAGTTGGTAAAACTTCTGTTACCAGGCATAAAGAAGCTGAGGTTACCATCTCCTCTTATTTCTGTCATCGTCTCACAGTAACGAACAGGCTTAGAAAGACTCTTTTGAAGGTGAACATGTAGAAATAATAGATAATATTTTCATAGTGGTATCTGAACTCTTTTCTTTTTTCTTAAATTGTAGAGGTTTTACCTGTGACCCTCTTGTTAGAAAAATAAAACAGGTTTTTAGCAGTTGAGAACTTTATGCATGGCTGGTCAAGACCTGTGTGTGATTGCAAAATGTTTTTTCATTTGCTTTTTAAGAATATTAGGTACCTCTTTATTTCCAGAAATGGTAATTTCATCATTTTTCTTTTCACAGAATCTGAAAAAGACACAACCCAGATCGTTGAGACAAATGAGACAGATGATAAAGCATCAAGTGCTGAGCAGCTTAATGACAAGTTAGCTGAAGAGGCTGAAAAAGAAGCAGCAGAGAACATTTCAACAACTGAAGACTCTATTTCAAAATCTATTTCAGCTGAACAAAGTGAAGAATCTTTAACGAAAACAGAATAAAGTACTCAAGTGCCTTCTGTAGCTAGTTTTTAGCTTTGTTCATGCCTGTTGTTGCTATTCAGGTGAGCTTTTTTTTAATGGTACAACTTAAAAGTCTCGCTTGAGCTTAAACTGCCTCAACTGCCACAGTATGTCAAAGCTACGTCTGAAAATAGGTATTGTAAATAAAGCATATGTCTTTAAATAAGTTAACACAGAATGTGTAGTTGGCTAAAGTCTAACAGTAGTAGCAGTTGTTCAGTTTGCATATTAAAAAACTTAAAAGTGTAAGTTTTGCTAAGGGTGACCTGTAATTTTCCATCTCTTTAGCTGTCATGTGTAAAGAGCAATTACTGGCAGCAGCTGACATAGTAAGTTTGGTTTAGTGAAATTAGGATAGATATTTTGGTTTAATGCTTCCCTCTTAAAGTGAATTGAGTACATTTTAAATACACATATGTTTACAAGCTGAAGTGTCACCCGACGTTTGACTTAAGCATATGGAAGTGTCATTACAGTGTTGTTAATGTTATTCATTGTCTAACTTTTCCACAGAATTCAGTTAAATGGCACTCGGATAAGTGGCATCTCCTTTATTTGCGTTGCAAATGAACTGAGGACACATACATACAAAACTGTTTTGTGTTTACATAAAATATAGAAAGTCTCTGCACTTGATTGTACTTGAATGCAAAGCACTATTTATACCTGTACAATAATGACAAGATATAAGTGAATTTTGTGCCTTTGTGTATTTTGTTAAAGAAAATAAAGACATCTAGCAGCAACACTTGCTTTGTGATTCCTAAAAGAGAATTTCTGTTCTGCTGTATGCTAACTGTATTCTACAGTTACTTTGTGGAAGTTCAGAAGGAATATGACACCTTAAAAGGAACATGTCTATACGTAGTTAAAGGTGACTTTGATCAAATAGAAGTAGGTCCTTGCTCAATAGGGGAAGTGCATGTGCATTTGCCGTAAAACTTTCTGAACTGTGCCTGAAGTCTGTTGATGCTATTTATTGTTATCATAGTGATGAATAGTTGCTGCTGGATTACTGAAACTGTATTTGTTTTTTTATTATAACACTTTTCAAGCTAAGGAGACTTGTTAATAAGTTTCCTGTTAAATATAACAATTGGGAACCTGATTAAAAGTTTTTCTGGTGCTCAGAGGTAAAGTACCTAAATCAGAATTTTTGTTTTTCAGAAATAAATGCTGACCATGTGTAACTTGATTGATTTAGTAATGGTTCTGATAAAAGTTTTATTGTGTGTGATGTTCTTCTGTGTACCTCACTATATGGAGGGAAGGAGGAAATTTCAAAACCACTTTTAATCCATTGTCTCAGTCCCAAGGTGAAGTGTTTTACTGTGTAAAGGCAGGAGACAGCTGAATCTTAGTAGCTGGAAAGCCCTCTACAAGAAAAACATGTTTGTAAACGTGACCTTAGTATCCATGTCTTTATATGTGACATAATTATTATGTGAACAGCAATGATTAATTTTCCAAATATGTGCTATATTTTCTGATACTTTGGGGTTAGTCTTGAAGCTCAACCCTTACATCAGTCAGAATCAAGTTTGGTCTGTATTTAGATAAATGAGGATTTTTGTTTTCTGGTTCACTAACTAAATTTCAATTCATATTAATTAGTAATCTTAATAGACATAATGTAGGCATGTGATTAAAGGAGTACTTGAAGGTGTTTGGCTATATTTGTATAAACAATTAGAAAAAACATCTTGTGACTTAGTTGGGAATATAGAGAGAACAGTCCCTTTTCCAAATGTGTCTTACATTGTACCCTGTACTTTTCTCATATGGTGATAGGGGAATGCATTGTTTAATATTTTAAGAGAATGTATTTTGTAATCCAGATCTTCTTTAAAATAGAAATAATTTTGCTTGAAAGGTGACAAAGCTTACTTATTATTTTGTAAGAGTTTCCGATGTTAATCTGTGCATTTTTTACCTCACAAATTCACCTGTTCAAAGGCTGAATTTTTTGGAGAAAAAAAATCATAAAATACTTTGGTAATTCAGCACAGTAGGTTTTTTGGATGTAGTTACATTATAAGAACTAAATCCAAGTAAAATCTGGTGCTGTGATCCCTCATATGAATGCACATATTACTGTTGTTTCAGAAGTTAAGATTACTCTAAGGCCCATTTATTATTTCCTTTTAAAAATTTTAATGTCAGGCTTTTTGTAGAGTAATTAGGAATGTTAGTCCTTTCCATGGCAAGCAACCCTTGAGCTGTAATGCATATAGTGTCTATGGAATTGACTGAGAAAATCTGTTGATATTTGAGCTATATATTAAAAGCTTTTAATTTCTCTGGAAGATGTCTATTTTCAGATCTCCTACTTTTGTCAAGGAAATGTATGCTTCGTAGGCTGTGGGGAATCCAAATCCTTTTTGAAAAAGGAGAGAGTCAGTGTCTGGTATGGGGTGGGATGTTATTTCTCCCAGTGTTCTTAAATGTGGCATTAGCAACTTGCTACAGGAATGATTGGTGCTTTGTTTAACATGTCACTGAAGGGTCCAAGTAGAGATAGTCAACCTGATGTGAAAACAAATACTTGCTAAAATCTGAAACCCTAGCTTTATGAGACCAAAGACTACCTAGAATTTTTGGGGAGGGGAAGAATAAGTGAGATTAAAGCATATGATAGAGTTTTCATGAAAGACTTTCATACTAAAAAAAGTGTCCAAACAGTTGTTCCCATTAATTGCTTCAGAAGGCTCAAAAAAGATGTTAAGGATGTGCTGGAATTTTGGTAGAGAAATATCTATTTTTAAGTGTATAAATTTTCAAGGTTTTCAAGTAGCTATAGTAAATGAGGGTAGAGGGTTAATTAATCTATGTGTGAATTTTCAGGCTCAGGGAGATATGAGAGTAATAATAGACTCTGGGCTTGCCTCAGTGTACAGTAAGCATACGTATGTTACTCATGCCAAGTATGTGTCTTCCAGTCCTGATACGAAGGTGAGAAGAGTATTCTGTTTCTACAGCAGTTGCTTCTTGGCTTCTGTCTACTGCAAGTGTGGCAATAGTAAAAGATGCCTGTCCACAGGAGTTGGATTCAAATCTAAAAATACCTGTCAGTGAACAGCAGTAGCCACACTTAGCCATGTCTTTGTAATACCAAAAAACTTGGGAGTATGTAAAGCAAAATGTACATCAATTGTCAGTTACATTTAAACCAATTGTAGACTGACTCAGATGAGAAGGAAGAAAGTAGGGGGGAAAATACATAACATGCTATGGTTCCATGTTTTGTTGTCTTCTGACTTCCTAGTAGGTTCTTGAATCATAATTTTTTCAGAAGTACTTAAAAGCCTGGTCTTGGGAAAATCTCACTTCTGAGTGATGTTACACAAGCCCTATTTCTTCTTGTGGTTTGGATGAAAAGCAAAATTGAATGGGGTAGTAAAGTAATAACTTGGCAAGCTCGTTGGTGATGTTTTTATTGCTTCTGAAATATCATGAGTAGTTGTGGAGATTTTATTCAAAAGTAATTTATATATTAGGGAGGTATTACCTGGGCTGTGTAAAATCTGCCACAAAAGACAAATGAGTGTTTGTCCTGGTTTTGGCTGTGATAGAGTTAATTTTCTTCCTAGTAGCTGGTACAGTGCTGTGTTTTGGGTTTAGTGTGAGAACAATGCTGATAACCTACGAATGTTGCTAAGTAGTAGGCTTAGCTTGATCAGGGACTTCTCAGGCTCTAATGCTTTACCGCTGAGGAGGTGCACAAGAAGCTGGGAGGGAGCACAGCCAGGACAGCTGACCCAAACTACCCAAAGGAATATTCCATGCCAAAGAACATCATGCTCAGTATATAAACTGGGGGGGGTTGGCCGGAAAGGGCTGATCACTGCCTGGGGACAGAGTGGTTATCAGTCTGTGGGTGGTGAGCAATTGTATTATGCATCGCTTTGGGTGTTTTCTTGTTCATCTCTCTTCTTATTGTTTTACTTCGATTTATTTCAATTATTCAATCTATGGTTTCAATCTTCTTCGAATGTCCTCTATCCCACTGCAGGGGAGTGAGTGAGTGGCTATGTGGTACTTAATTGCCAGCTGGGTTAAGCCACAATAGTGTTCCAGTTCAAAATACACGGAAATGAGCCAGATGGTCAAACTTTAAGTTTTACTAAGAAGCCTACAGAACATGGAAATGAGGGAATGTTATTTCAAATTCTAATACTCTAAAGGAGAGCATAATTGATTACCCTTGGTCATTTTGAGAGAAATAGATCATTTAGTTGAATCTTGGTATGAAGATAGTTTGTCGCCAAGCTGATCAGCCTACATCTGGGGAAGGGCAAACTATGATGTGGAAGCTGACAATTTATGGACTGGTCTAGAGGTTATCAGAATCATATAACTAGAGGTGTGTATGGTTGCCTTGAAGTCAAGAACAAGGTTGAACTCCATGTGGTATCTGAGTAGAAGCCAATGGAAAGATGAAAAGGATGGCAGGGTGAAATGGGTAGGGGAGGAAGAGTGGTTTTGTCTGTCAGAACAAGGTCTCAAGAGGTAAAGAGGAGAAGAGCTTGGAAAGATTTTTCAAGAAGTGTAGCTGAACATGGCAGTACATACCCCAGGTGAATATCCTGTTCTTATGTCAGAAGTAAGGATGCAGTTGAAAATGAGTCATATTGGAGAAACTTTGCTTTTTAGAATTAATTCCAGAATAAGCAGAAGACAGTAACTTGGTAGAATAAGACTTGTCTAGCTATTAGTAGAGGTGATGGTACCAAAGTTGTCTTTATCCTTTTTATTTAAACATAAAAACTTAGAAATTCCTTTCTACTTTTAGAATTAGTGAAACTGTAGCAGTAATTTATTTTTATAACCTTATTAACCTTCGAAGGCTAGGACAAACACTTATCTGGTGTGTGGTTCTGAACTTAGCAATATTTATATACTAGCGGATTTGTGGTAATGGACAAGTAGGCAACAGGAAACTTATTCAGTAGTCAAGTCTGCTATCAGAAAATTCAGAAGTCTTAATTTGCATGAAGACTGCATATGTTCCGTAGAAGAGGATGGATGTAAAGAAAGTTCTAAATAAGATGCTTCTAGAGTGAGGTTTTGTTAGGTCCTCTGCAATGAGGATGGCTGCCTGTGGGGCAAGGAGTTGCCTTTCTATGAATGTTTCTCTAGAACAACAATGTTGAAGATTCAGTTTGCATCTTTGGCAAATAATCATTTGAGCAGTTTGCTGAGTGTTCTCAAGCAGAATCTTTAGTTCCTCATTTCCTTCCCTGTCTTGTGGATTGGTATTTTTGCTTAATATCTCTAAGTTGTTGTTCCTGTACAGTCACATGGTTAAAAGTTTGTGCCTCAGATATCGGCACTGCATGTTTCAGTTACTTTCATGAACTAATGAATGCAAACCTGTACAGCTTTCTGGTGTAGTGAGCCTCTGAAGTTTCTCGTATATATATTTGTAGTGTATGGGAGACCATAGAAAATGCATCCCTAATACAAACTAATTTTACAAAGGCTACAAATACATCAAGTGCATAAACAGTAGGAGGAAAGTAAGTTTTCCATGAATAAACTCAAACTGGAAGCTTGAAAGGTCCTAGTAAGTTGGATAAACAGCCTTGTAGGTCTTATTAGTTTTAAAGAGGAGCTTGAGAATGAGGGGGCAATATATGATTACTCTGAACACTGGATTCTTTCTAATGGTGTGTGCCTTTCCTGTTTTTGCTTAAGAATGCATTAAATGACTGAATCTGTGTGATAGTTCATAAAAGAGATTTTTGGCTGTTATCGAAGATTTGATGCACTGAAAGGGAAGTGTTTTTGAAACTGTTATTTACTGATCTGTGGCAGTGCTCCTCTCTTCCAGGGTGTGGGTTTTAGGCAGAGTTCACAGGTCTCAAGTTTGTGGAGGGAGATGAAGGTGAGGAATTACAATTGACTCTTCTAATGCTACTGTTCCTAGGGGGCTGATTGCCATAGGGCTGTTGGCTTCCAGGTCTCGGTGTGTAGTAATGCACCAAAGCTTCTGTCAGAGGACAAACTGTAACTTCCATCAGCAGTGTGTTACACTTGAGATTTTATGTTGGAGTCTGAAATTAATTGTACTTCATGCTCTGGATTTTGGCTGTTTGGAGGAAAAGGATGGCATCCCGAGTAGGTGGGAATTTTTTAGCAATTGGTGTTTATCCAACAGCATATATAATAGCATATATAATAGCATGTGACAATAGGAACTGCTACCTTCCAGCATTAAAAAAAAAAAAAAAGAAAAAATTGAGTTGTCCCTTAAGATTGTGAGTCTTGAGGAATTTGACTTTTCACCATTGCCTTTGATTTGTGAACCTCTCTGTAGTCTTGTCAGGTCACATTCAATCTTTTTGCTGCAAGAGTAAGACCTAGAGTGGTGTATGATAGGCAGGATAGAGAGAAGGGTTTTAAAATGAAATGTATTGATTACACAATAATTTGCTCCCAAACCATGGGGTTTTGAGATTAAAGCAAACTTCTAAGATTCTTGATAGATGATCTAACTTGGCAACAGTGCAAAATCAAAAGCACTGAATCATAATCCTTTCAAGGCTGCACAAAATCAGTTTGATCATGACTTAATTTTTGCATGGAAAGGAGGGTCCTGACTGATTCTCATAATATTAGTTATTTTTCACTGTAGTCACTGTGGGAATAAACCTACTTCAGGACTGCCTCTATGCATACCTCACATTGTACTGCTAGGATTCTCAGTAATGTTTTTCAGGAGGGCTTCATAAGCCTTTGCCACTGTGAAATCATGTGTTCTCCTTTATTGTGTGAAAAAATAATTTGTAAAAGGGAAATTGCAACTGCTAGAGAGAAATACATGCAGCAAAATCTTGAAATAATCAGATACAGGAGAAAACAAAGGGTGTAGATACTGGAGATTTGGCAGTTTTGGGTGTTCGATTTGTAAATTCGAAGTAATCTCTAAATTTGTAACTTATATTGAAATAATTCTTTCTTTCTGTTTTGCTGCCTCAATAAAAATACAGATGCTGGATTTGTAGAAAACTGAAGCAACTAAGACCTTCTAGCTTTCCTGAAATGATCTGTCCTCTAATTCCTTGCATTGCTTTAAGGAGTTCTACTCAGTTGATGAAACTTAATATGAAAAACATTTTGTAAAACCAGCAAGAAAATTCATTTTAAGAGAACTATGATGCTTTAGAATAAGTGTGAAAGTTGGTATTTATTAAGGAATGTTTGAATTTTTTTTTTTTTTTGCATAATGAACTTTTATTTAAACAGTAGATCCTGTATGTTTATTGTTTAAGTTCTTATTGTAATAGCCTTGTTTTGTTGCATTAGTAAAGGGTATGTGTGTTTATGTACTATAAATAGTATCTCTAATCAGAAGTATCATTTTAATCCTAGCTGTGGCCTTGACCAGTAGTTGCATCACCTGCAGCTGGAACTCTTTAAGATCAATGGCAAAGATGTTAATTAGTGTGAATTCTCAGGGTCTAATAGACTTCGTTAAATGTCTGTCTTAGCTTTCCTGCTTGTAACTGAGAAAATATTTAAACTTGTGCTCCCCTTTTGAAATCTAGTATTTTACCAAATGAAGCTAATTTAAGAGTGTGGAACTAAAACATATAGTTTGCTGTTTGAATATATGGTTCCTTTGCTGTGTATGTAACTTTTTGAGGAAAATTCTGATTCTGAAAAAGCTGGTGAATATTTATCTGATCTGGATTATGATGATGGCCGGGGTAAAAGTCATGTTGCTCTTCACGTGGTAGATTTATGGTTTTAAGGCGGTTTAGTAGTTCATTCGGTGCTGGCTGTACTCAATCAACTTGGACTTGATATATTCTTTCTTGTAAAGGACCTCATATGTTACCGAAGCAAAGATAAGGGTGCCCCAGCTTCTTCAGTGCAGCCTCTGCCCTCCCCAGTTGGACTAGCATATGTAGGAGAAGAAAGTTGCTCAAGGTTGAGTAGGTTCTGATAAGACTCATTTATCTGTGCTACAGCCAATTGTGAGAACTCCTGGCATGAACAGCCAGCTACCCACCCTCAAAGGTCAGGCTGGCATATGACTGCAAAACTGTGTGTGTGTGCAGTGAAGTAAAGGCATGGAAAACCTGCATTGACTCACTAGAAAAAAAAAATGTGTGGCAACTTCAGAGGGGACCGTGGAGTTGTGGAGATGCTGACTTTGGCCTGCAATTCTGTAGACATTTCAGGGTGGGTATTACAGGTTTTATTGTATCTAAATGGTGATTTATGTCCTTATTCCTGCATTATTGTCCACAAGGTACTGCCCTGTGTCACAGGCCTGTATCACCTAATTTTTTCAGACTGTTTCATTTTCATTAGTACAGCTGCTTTAGCTTGTAATCAGTGTGCTGCACCTCATTGATAATCTAAGAGGGTATTAGATGCACAGAAGTGGCACCTAACCCCGTCAGTCTGGCTTGATTGACCCCTCAGCTTCCGAAACATGGGTTCATTTTTTTTAAAACCCAGGTTAGTCCCACATCCATTTTCACACACATTCTGGGCAGTTTAAAGGTTGGTCAGAATCGAATATTGCTCTTTCAAATTTGATAATGTATGAGTACAGAACTGTGACCTTTGATACGTAGTAATACATCAACATGACACAAGCAGTAAGTGCAGCAATTACCTTTACTACACTTGAGATTGTGTTTTAGCTCTCATCTTGTAAGCAATTATTTCAGGGGAAAAAAAGGATGCCTCTAAGTTAAATATAATTTGCAAATAGTGTAAATGCAGAAATTAATCTTTGGGGACCTTTGATTTACAGGTAAATGTTTTCAAATGAATCTTGGCTTTTAAATTAACATTGGTTCAGTGGTAGAAAGGAGTCCTGTGCCAGTGGCTTATTTCACAATACTTTTTTCTGGGAGGGTTTCTTTAACCCTTTTTGTTGTGTTCTAATGTAATCTAAGTTTCATAATCTGATTTATGGCTGAAACCTGATCCTGCAGGCAGTGGGTATGTCTCCGTGTTCATGTTGCTTCTGTGATAATACTTGTAAGAGTTGTTTACGTGCGTGATGACAATGCAAGTTTACATGCCTTTAAATGCCTTTTAGAACACGAGAACATCTCAGACCTGCACCACACGCTGATTTAGAAGATTGTTTTAACTGCTCCACTAATGTTTCGTCTTTTCCCTGAGCAGATCAAGATACATTTGATTTAGTTTCCAAGTCCTCTTTCTCACCTGTTATAAATTATTTGGATAATGATAGTGCACAACCACTGCCTGTTAGGCACTATAAAAATACAAATCAATACTCCTTGCCAAAGAGCATAGAGCCTTGAGGGGACTGATAGCAGCTGCAGCTTCTGTGAACTAAAAATCAGAATAAAATTACTGTGTCATTCTGAGCAAGCAATTGAATAACCATCGAATGGTGACTTTCTGTCAATGCTGCCTGTCACGACCAAAACTCAAAGGAATAATGTGAAGTAGAACTTCTTGTTCCTCTGAAACATCTGCTTCCTCAGCAGCCGAGAACTGAGCGGTGTTGGTGTGCTGGAGTTAGGCACTGAACTTCAATTCAGGAGCTGGGAAAATGCTTATTTTGTTCTATATTGAGGTGAAATCAACACCTTTTGGGATGGTTTTCTTTAAGCTGTCAAAAATCTGAACCCCTATTCCCCAATGCTATTTGGCTGTACTGGGACCCCAGCACAGGAAGCAGCTGACCGGAGTGGCTTGTGGGGGATAGAGACTGAATGGAGCCCATCTCTCCCAGATCTGCTGTGAGCAGAAGGGCAAGTACTTTCTCTTTCGAACTCCTGGCTGTGGAGATTGCATGCCTGTTGTACATACACACTAGTTACATATTGATAATAAACCTAAAACCTTTTCTAGTGCAAGTTCCATGGAAGGGTCCCTAACAGATTTTCTTCCTTTTTTTTACTGTCGACAGAAAATTCTTGACTATCTCTAGTGGAGTTTGTTCTCTGTGAGGAAAAGCAAAACAAATCTATTAGACCATCACATAACTTCCTCCTAATCAAGCTCTTGGCTATAAAAACTATTTTGCAAAGCCACAAGGAAAGTGTTGCTGGGGAAATTGCATGAACATGTTTCTGTGATGTTTCTTGCTTCTCTTAACCTGTGCCATAGGACACTTGGGCCCTTAACTCCTTTGAAATAATAAAAACCCACCCCACACTTTTTTGCGTACTTTCATTAAATTTTAAATGCTAGCAATACTAACTTATTTTGGGAAAAATACACAACCTACTTTTGTGCAGTGTTTTCCATTAAAACATATAAATAGCATGTATATGGAAATCTTGAGTCTGTCCTGCTGACTTAGCAGATGAAGGTGGTTACAGCAGCTCAATGTAGAAGTTTTTCAACTGAGGCTCCATGTTTGTAGGAAGTTCCTTAAGGCAAAAGGATGCCCTTGTGAAGGCAGGTGACTCCATGGATAGAGAAGTGCTCCAAGTAACAATAGCAACACAATGGCACCGCTGTGTCATTGCATGTCAGCGTTGAAGATCATTTGTTCATGTTGAATTTATTACTTCTGGTGACAAATGCAGCATCTGTGTTCTCTGTGTTGTACATTATTAACCATTTTTTAAAGAGCTGACATCACTGGTATTCCCCAACAGTAGACTCCCTTTTATAATATTTGGAGAACATTTCCTTTCTCTCATACTTTAAAGAAGGGAGGGAAGGTAATATTTCTTCCCCACTACTGCAGCAATATGACTGGAAGTATTCATTTCTAAAAAACACTAGGATGTTTGTTTCAACTATTTGGCTACATCTCTGCCTTGCTGGGGCTTTTTTAAAGAGATGGTGAATGATGGCCTGGCTGCAGAATGTATTTTCTTCTTAAGCCTTATCTTAAAACTTTACTGGTTTGCTGTAGTGAAATCCTTCTGGAAGGGGTTTGTTAGATCATTGAAAAAATGGTGGGTAGCTGAAATTTAGGGATACTTACTGGAAAGTACTCAACTAAGACTGTGTGCAACTTTATGTAAATACTGATATATTCTAATAAGTTGTTGTCTTCATCTAGTCATGAAGTCTGATCTATTTGATTTTAAAATCTTAGATTACATTATGAGTAAGTGTAATGATTCTGAGAGCTGGAATATTGTTAGCCATTGTGAACGGTACTGAAGGAGCCTCAGGATGTATAATGTGATAGATGCAATTTTGTTTGACTTTTTTTTTTTCCAAGGCCAATTTAATTTTGATTTATTTGCCTCATTAACCCAAGGATTCAGAAAATTGAATGCCACCTGAGTGAGGTATTATTAACAGTACTGAAATATCTTCAGAATCGTTCCGTGCTTATAAATTGGTCTTTTGAAAGCATTTTAAAGGCATAATGATACTGTAGTGAAAATGTACAGCATCATTTAAAAATTGCAAGATGCTTATTTGATTTCTGAAATAAGGCTTGGTCACCTGACTTAAATATATACTGATCTATTATTTATGCTTTGAAAATAGAGCTGATAAAAAGCATAAGTGTTCTTGATATTATATTTTGTCATATCTAGCTAAAAAGATTGAAATCCAGAGAAACAATTTTCTGAAGAAATGAAATAGTGTGCCCTCCTGAACCCCTGGGGAAAATAGCCTCTCTGTTTGCTCAGAATATGAAGCAGTAAAACAGTGTAAGTAAAACAGACAGCCCGTGTCACATTCCTATTTGTACAGTCTGGAATGATGTTTTAAAAACATTTTCTAGTTATTTTTGATAAATAAATGGTGCAAATAACATCTGCAAACCAACCCTGCTGATGTAAGATTTTTCACATCAGATTTGTTTGGCAGTGAAAGTTCAGAAAATTGCTTTGCAAAACTAAAGTTGCATAACTCCCCAAAATATTCATAACAAATGTACAAGAATAAATCTTGCTTTCTTTTTGCTTTCCCTCAAAGAAACTGATGCTGATTCTCCATTATCTTTGCTTCTGGGCTCAGTAGGTAGCTTGATAAAATTATCAAATATCAAAAAGCTTAATTGCTAAACACAGACATGTTTATAAGGCATTAAATAGTTGAATGCCCCACTCACGTTGACAGTGGAGCGTCCAGCTACCCTTTTGGATAAAGCCTTGAGATTTCTCCCTGAGCCACTAGTGTCCCACTGAAAACTAAGCTTAAGGGTCCTAAGAATCTTCCATGGGTGATGTGCCTGTGGTCAGGGTGTATAAAGTATGTGTGTTGCCTGACTCTTGCTTTCTGCAGGTTCTGCCAAAGCCTGGCACACTGAGGATGAATGTTGTGGTTTACCGAGGCACACTCTTCAGTGTAAGGATGCAGATGGAAAAAGATTCCCTGGGCAGTGGGGTTAAGAAATCTGATGTCATGGCTCTGCAGACACACTGTTGCTTAAGACTAGCCAAGGAAGCGTGTTTCTGTACATCTCCCAAAACATTGCTTGTTGGGGGAGTGGTTTTTCAGCTGCATTTGAGGTATGTGTATCTTCAAGGCTCTCTTGTTATGCTTCAGGCTTCTGTTCTCCTTGGACTTGTGTAAAACCAATTTTATAATGTTTTTGTAAGGGTTCTCAATCGGTAGACTCCATCTCAGATGTACTACCTAAGATGTACTCATCCACAGAATACAAGATGTACCTACGTTCTAAATACGTGTGTGTTTAATAGTGACCAAAAAAAAAAGGCATTTGTTTTTATTTTGCAGCCTTTACAAAAATAATAATTTAATAAACTCTTCCCTCTGTGCTTATACAACACTGGAATATTACCCTATGTTTTATTTTAATACCTAAACAAAAAATGGGGTTTGCCAGTCTTACAGCATGTGAGTGGATCTCTGTTAGTTCAGTGAAAATAGTCTTGGGTGGAGAGCTTTTGTCAGGGTAAGGGCTAGAATACTAGGTAGGTTATTTTATGTATTATGGTTGTATGTGTTCACTGTTGTATATAATGATGGTGCTGATAACTGAGAACATGACACTGAATAATCAGAACACATACTTCCGTACAGCAAATATAAGAAGGAATGAACATGGTAATATTAAGTCTTAAAACTTCAAGCATTACTAATCCACCCAAGATTCATTTCAGGTTTCTCTTTGGCAAAAGGCTCGAGTGCTTCAGTATGTCATGATTTGTCCACCAGTAATTTTTCATATAATAATGTCCTTGTTGTTAAGTGTAGCCATGAAGGGAAATCACCATGATTTTATTGAACCTGACTTTATTGCATCATTTATTTCCTCACAAATCTTGTTCTTATGTAGTATTTGTCCAAGTACTTATGAACTGAATTACTTATTTAGCATTTTTGATGAAACAGTAATGGTGTTTCTGTAATGTTTAGTTGAAAGTTACTTGGTCATGGGCAATAGGTGTCATTTTCCGTGGAGATCTTAGAGAGAAAAGGCACTTTCAGTTGTTTCCTTACTGTCTTTTGTGCTGAAAGTATGCTACAACTGCAAGTAAATGACTTTTTACCTGTTACTCACTGGAGTTTCAAGGAGTGTTTCTAGAAAACTTAATTGAACAAATATGTTTTCACTGAATGAAAAAATAGTGTGTGTGTAACAGGAAAAGAACCAGGCACCAAACCTCTCCCTGCCCTCTGTAGTCTTTCGGCTACTTCCATGCAGGTAGGTGGAACATGGTGAATGTACACGTATGTGGTTCTTTTCCTGGAAGCACTTCATTCTGGGGCAGGCTGCTCTCTGGGATTTGAGCTAACTATTGCAGAACATGTCATAGAATCAGAGACTCATAGAATAGTTAGGGTTGGAAAGGACCTTAAGATCATCCAGTTCCAACCCCCCTGCCATGGGCAGGGACACCTCACACTAAGCCATGTCACCCAAGGCTCTGCCCAACCTGGCCTTGAACACCGTCAGGGATGGAGCATTCACAGCTTCCTTGGGCAACCCATTCCAGTGCCTCACCACCCTCACAGTAAAGGACTTCCTCTTCCTCTAAACTTCCCCTGTCGCTTCTGTCACAGACAGGAGCTTGGCTGTACTTGATAGTCAACTTCCAGTTATGATTATTAAAGAGTTAATAAGATATCTATAAGATAAATTATACTAGAAAGGTGATATGCATTCTTGGAAGCAATAGCAGTCATCAAC
>NC_137743.1:68005278-68160278 GCF_963264785.1 Psittacula echo | reverse complement strand
TTTTAGTCTTGGCTAGAGCTAACGGCTGGGAGGGGTGATGCAGGCTCTTTGCTGTGAGCTAGCTAACGCTCAGCAATGAAACAGCACCAGCCATCAGGACATAACAGGTCACTTCTCAGATAAAGACTGATGGAAAACTCAACTGAGCCGGTTTTGAATTCTCTAAGTAGCCCTGAGAGCCGGATGCCCCAGAGCCATAGGTTGCTTGTAATAGCAGAGAAGATCTCATTACCCTCGCTGTCTTGTGTGCACATTCTCTCTCTCCCCCAGATATAGATGTACCGTAACATGCACTCTTGTCTGTCTTGTTCAATTAGGAGAAGGTCATAATGGCTTGCTTACTATATTTAGAATATTTAAGTCAGTAGATGTAAATATATAGCATAGCAGAAAGATAGTGATTTCAAAAGGGTATGATTTATAAACCCACAAAATGTGTTTTGGAAAATACACTATTAATACTCTCTTTTTTTCTGCATGCAGCTTGGATATATCAAATATGATAATACTTCACTTCCATGTTTCCTTTTAGAATGCAGTCTATCCACAATGTATTATAGAGTATATTTGAAAGTAAACAGATTTTAAAAGTTGATTTGAAGCATAATTCTTCTTTGGCTATCATTTGTCTATCAAATTAAGCACTTCCCATTTTTACTTAGAAAGGGTGAAGTTCTCTCATGTCCAGCATATGGAGTTGGTTGTCCACTCAAATCTCAGTAGCTCTGTGATATCTGGCAACATTTTTTAAGAGGCTATTGCACAACATGCTGAAAACATTGGAAAATCTGGCCCAAGTTTGGCATGAAAGCTTTGCAGAATTGCTGAGTCTTTGGGGAGAATAAAAGGAGTGATGAGTCGTCTTTTTGACACATTAACTTTAGATCTTGCAGCGAATACTTGCTAACATGCCATAACAAAGAACTGCAGCTTTTGAAAACTTAGATATGATGCTGCCAACTCATATTTTCTTTCCCAACTGAAGTTATAGTGGGTCATTATGGAAATTGAGAGCACCACCTATTGATGTTATTAGAAAACTGCAGCTCATAATAATATTTTGCACTATTTCAAAAACTGAGAAAAAAATTAAGTATTTAATCTGTGCTATTTTACTATTGAAGCAGCCAATTGTGCAAATGACCTGACTCAGTTATTCAAACGACTAGTAAAAGTTATTTAGCCATGTTATCCAATAAACTTCAATGAATATTTGTGGTAACTTTGTCAAGAGACCAGGAGTACGTGCCTCTGCAAGATCCATTCATTGTGCGGTGCATAAATAGTCCAGAGGCAATGATGTCAGTGAGCAACAACTAGTGCATTATGAAAATACAGGAAGTCTAAATGGTTCATGGACATGTTTTCTTGCAAAAACCATTTGGAAACACACACTCCTTGCACAGTATAAGATCAAGTTTTTCCTAACTAAGGCTGCATTGGTGCTGCAACAATGCAAGCCCCAGCCCTGCCAGGAGCCATGCATGAGAAGCGCTTGCGCAGGTACGGGACCTTCTGAAATCAATCGGTCTCGTTGTGGGTGTAGATTGCATTGTAAGACCAGGGCACTGGGTGTCAGATTTATAGGCCTATTACTTTCAATCTCATTTTTGTATCCTTTCTCTGCTAGCCTTTAGCACAACTATGAGTTGTTTCCTAAACCCCCTTTTCTTGCACAGTATGAAAAGACCTGGTAAAAAATAACTCTAAGCAGTTCAACAATTTTTAACCTTAATCTCATGCAGCACACGGGATTTTAACTCTTTGCTGTCTGTGGCTGTATCTGGGGCACCATAGCACAAATCTGCGATTGAGAAGAGAAAGATGCGGATGCTTGCACATCACATAGCGTACTCCTAGAGCCCTGCCAGTAGTCAAAATGCTTTGGGGAAGAATGAATCTGTGCCCGGAATGCATTTTTTAAGGTCAAATTTCAATCTAACTTAGCTATTCATCATCTCACAATACATACCCATTGCACCACTTCTAACAGGCTCAGCTGATAGTGGTGGGTAGAAGTTATGTTGGGGCAGAGACTGCCTGTGCCCAAGATCTAAAGGAAATAATTGTCTCCTCTGCCCTGTTGTCTTGTGCTGTGGGTTTGGGATAAGATCTAGTTCATGGTTCTGTACCTATTATTTAAATTATCAGATATAGAGCTGGTTTTGCATAGTTTTTGCTGGTGTAGATGACAAACAACTTTTTGAGGGTGTGCTGTTTATGCAACATGAGGGTTCCCATGGTGCATAACTAATTTGCAGCAAGTAGTACCTGATGCTAACAAAAAGTTAGTGAGATAACCTTGTTTGAGATTAAAGCTGCATTTTGTTTGGCAAAACAGATATATCTGTGTCATCTGACAGACCTTTAAATAACCCACGTTGTTCATTCATTTGAGATTTTCTTTTGTGCTAAGTCCAAAATTGGATCAGGGCTGCTGCGGGTAAGTATTTTAATTGCTCTTATGTCCTGTTCTATTACATAAGGTCACACAACGTCTGCAATAGATGCTGCTTTTCTTCAGCATGTTGCGTATACCATAGTTGTATATGACTATTGGCTTGAAATGGAGTTTAAAAAATGCATGAATTAAGTACTTCTAGGGCCTGAGACATCACTGAGTCATCCTGACTATGGCATCCTGTTCCAGAAGATGTTTTGTCTTCTCCTCATGGCTGTGCAAAATAACAAGTGTATCAAAAGAGAAGCCAAATGGAAACATTAGGAAAACAAGACCATCCGAAGAGCAGGATACCTGATCTGGAGAAGCAGAACATTGGTTTACTACCTTTTTCTTATGTTTCCTTTCTCAGAAGTCAGGCCTAATATGAAATAATTTTTAAACTGATGTTCTAATACCAGCTCAGCAACATATTTCAGCCCATCTGGTTTTGCCTAACAGAAAGAATGGCAGAGCGCCCGCACTGCCTTCTTCCCTTTATCTTTTGGTCTAGTTTTTTTTTTGTTGTTGTTATTAGATGTTGTGCAATTCTGTCATGTGAAAGGCTGGATCTTGAAGGTATCCTGCCATCCGCTGTCCAACAACTCACTCAAATTAAGGAACAAAAATAAATATTTTATTTTCTTGCCTTGTTCTGGAAATGTTCATGAATACAAATAACAAATGCAAATGGCACAGGGACAGTGGTATTAGGAATTGAAATGCCCATTGTGTATTTTGTACAAATATATTCATTACGTTAGAAATGCATGATGACTGAGAGATGGTCCCTGTTGGTCAATGGTGGCTGCAGTTGATGGATACAGATTATTAAATTTTATTTTAATGACATGTAGTGACAAAGTGGCTCAGTGCCTAACAATGCATTACAAGTATCTGCTATAGAAACACATGCAAATACATATTTGAAACAGTCAATAAAATCCTATTGCTTCTCCTAGGTTATAAGAAGAACCTGGTATATGAGTCCATATATGCGTAAAAGTGTATAAAATCAGGAGAACTGAGGAAATTTTTGGTGAGTCATTGAAACTGTGTTTCCCTACAAATTTGAGGTGGTCACCACATGCCAGTGCAGGTCTCTGGGCCATGCAGGCTGAGAGGACAAATGCAATGACTCATTGCAGATGTTGCATCTGGGGGTTCGCCCCTGGCTGGGAAAGGAGTTCTAATTGTACCAAGCCCCGGTGCTCCAGCAGGATTTTCCTATGGTCATCGGTACTGACTTCTGCTGCTCTGTGTCCTCAGTGCTGCTGTGACTGAGGATGAGCTGCTGAGGCTGTCTCTGAGGCCAGATCCTGCCAGCATGACCTGCTCTCTGCCTTGGCCTCTAGACCGTGCAGCCTGTCAGCACATCTGGCCAGAGGTGTGCCACTTACCAGCCTGACCAAGAGAGGGTGTGGTTGCCAGAAATGCTTGCTAAGTGTAGCCTCCATTCTCAAATGCAATAAGCCATAGGTTGCTTGTAATGAATGGCAAACCTGTGTCTGATTTTAGGTAATGGGAAACAGGACATACCACTTGTGAAGGGCGCTAGGGGAAGGAGCGAGACCCCCGCAAAGCCATCCCAGGCTGTTACTGAGTCAGTGTACGGGGCCAGAGCTGTGCTGCTTTCCAGCTAAGCCAGGGGGAATGTGTGTGTGTGTGTGTGCTTTTGCTGTCTCTAAAGCTTTCTACAGTCTCACTTTTCATAACCAGCAGAACAGAAGTGAAGGGCTTGAGGGGGGAGGATTTGCAAGGTATGGAATCACTGTGCTGATGATCTGACAATAAATGTTCTGCAATTACAGCTTCTCCCACTCCTCTGACCTTCTGGCCCTGCAGCGCTCGTTATGAACAAGGTCTGAGCTGCTCTGAGTTTGAAGGACTGAGTTTGACTCAGTCTTTGTGCTCTGGCAAACTCCCACTGCCTTCAGGACAAGTTTGATTTAATATAAGGACTAAAATCCTTGGGGCTTGGCCTTAGGAGAGTAGTAAATGCAATCAGCTTCTTTGGGCTGACAGAATGAATAAACAGAGGCTCTGGGCACTCAGCATCAGCAGAGATGGCAGAGATTACGATCACATTACTGATTCCCAATTCACAGTAACCACTTGTGAGAGAGATATGGGCATCACCCTGGACAGCCCAGTGAAGGGCTCTCCTCCATTTGTTGCAGTGGTTAAAAATCAAATAAAAGGTATCAGTTGGGAGAGTGAAATAACAGCAAGAATATTAGAATTACATTATTACAAAAACCTCTCTTCGTGTTCAGTTCTCATTACTCCAATTCAAAAAGGAAACAGCAAGAATAACAGAGCTTGTACAGGGATGACGGAAATTTGCGAAGATGTGAAAAGACTTCTGAATGAAGAGTGAAAAGATTGGTACTATTTAATTTAGATGAATATAAACAAGAAGGGACATGACAGAGGTAAAATGGGTAACAGATGCTATTGAGAAGGTAAATCCAGAACCACATTGCCTTTTCTCGTGAATAAAAGGACAATCAACTAAATGGATAAAATGCACATTTCAGCCTAAAAAAGGAGATATTTGAGCTCATCTTAAAAGGTTTATTGCAATGAGGTGCAGTCTAAGCCAGGTAGCTAGTGAATTTTGAGAGTTAGACATTTACATAGTCTTTTCTGACTTATTTTAGGTAAAGGGTAAATGGCTTTAGGGGAAAGTAAACTCTTGGGTTTCAGGGTCTAAGAAAATGAATAATCAAGAGGTTAGAGGAAAAGATCTCTCCTATGTACATTTATTCTGTTTGCCTGCTGTGAGCTTCTTGCATTTCCTCTAAAAGCCCTGAAGCTTTGGTAGGAATCCCCCTCTGCTGCATTAGATGGACCATTATTTTAAACTGCTTTGGCAACTATTTTCTAGAAATTTGGCTGATGAAGTAAATAGGTTTACTTTCCCGTGTCTTAAGCGATACCAACTACACATGCAATATCTATGTTTGACCCACAGAGATACCAACCGAGACCAGTTGTGCTGTTCCACCTCTACACCAGCCATGACCATACTTCACTGCAGGTTTCAGGAGAATAGCTAATCCCTGAAATTTGTAACTGCCTCGGGATTTGCACAAACAAATACAAATGACAGGCGGAGGAGGGGATGCTTATGAAGTCATTTTTGGGTTTAGCATGTTGTGTCTCACGAATTAATGTGGCTTGGCCCTGTTCCTTGGGTGAACTGAAATGAATGGTTTAAGCTCACATGCTCAATTCTGTAATTACTGTAGGTTAAAAGCAGGTAGAAGTAATGCTGCTCAGCTAATGAGCAGAAATGAGTTTAGGCTTGGAATTTCACTATCTGTGACTGTCTCTATACACCCACACTCTGTCTTACTAGGGCTTTGCATGTGTGTAAAACTGATACAAACTAAATTAAATAAAGGTGTGAAAGGAAATTTTTCTTCATAGTGTCTTCCACTAAGTTGGAATTAATGCACACTGCCTTTTCTTTCATTCAGTATGAAGCACGGCAAGTCCATAGACCTGATTTTGATCACTTGGGCATTACGGAAGTGAATAGCAAATGTAACTGGAAAGATTTTAGTTAATGATGATCAGGCTCTGAGGGATAAGTCTTTGAGAAAGAAACAAAATATGAAGAAACAGATGATTATATGTAGCTCTGAAAGCTACATGAAGGAACCGTGACTGGGTACTCGCTCACTTTGCTTTCTTTTGCAAGGAGGAGCCAGGACTACCTGCTAATTCATTTCAGATGCAACTAGTCAGGTGTGGGCTAATTTAAGGATAATGAGTTTAAATACTCTTACTCCACTTTCTGCCCCCTGAACAATTACTGAATGTAGTATGCCTTCATGAAGTTTCTGTCTTATGGTTCACATGAATACTTGGTGAGCAGAGGGTTAGTGCTTTGCTGCCTGAACTGTGGGTTTAAATGGAAACTAAGGTTTATATTTTCACTTCTCTTTAGTTGAATTATATGAGCACTACATCTCAGGAGATACGCTGTATGTAATATTACATGGAAATGTGTTATTTTTTTAAGCTACATGTGGAGAAATGGGAGCCAGAGAATGAATTCCTGAAAGTTATCAATAGAGGTTTGTCAGAACTTACTGAAAATGTAATTTATTGTGTCCCAGTGCCTAAAATGGGGTAATTTTATTAAAGTTGTATTGATGGGTGTACAGTTCTCTTTCTCTGTGGTAAGGAACAAGATTGACAGTCTTCCTATGCTTGTGTGTGTGCTAGGGCCGTGGGTGAGCTGGTAACAGTCTGGCAGAGCTCTGGAGCAGAGGGCTTTTGGCATCACTGTGATTCAGAGGCTTAGCTTGGCTTTCCCTAGGCATTTTGTTTAACAGATGACAGGTTTGCCCTTTATGTACTCCAGCTCCAGCCTCTTGAGTGAAAAACAGAATCCACAGCAAGCCCTGAAGTTTTTCAAGTGGACTTTCACCTGCTTTTGCACAAAGTTCCGTATGTGAAAATGTCACTGCTCTGTGTGCTGCAGCTGAAGGGTCTTTGGGCCTGCGCTGGGTTGCTCAGGACTGTCCAACTGAATTTGACTGGGGTGATGCTCCAGACAGTTTTCCAAAAAACCCCTCAAGACCAATTGATTTGTTTTTCTTAGGCACTTATTGCTTTCCTTTGGGACCATGCTCTTAGCAGGCTTGCAGACAAAGACCAGATTTGGAAATAGCTTGGTGTTGGCTTTTTTTTGCAAGCTAGTGTTGCAGTTGAAGCAGGGACCTCTTGAAAACTGGGTCCTACAACCCACAGTATTTATTGTTGGTGCTGTGTGTCTTTAGTGAATTGGGAATGCCAGGGCAGAAATAAAGGCAATTGAAACAGTTTGGGTTTTTATGTATAAGGACATTACGTTAGAGTGGCAATAGACTTGGTAGGTGTCAGTCTCAGGCCACACCTGCAATATTGTATGAAATCCTGGAAAAAGCATCATTACAAAGATATTGACAAACTGTTGAGAAGGTGAGAGGAGCAACAAAGCAATCAGAGCAGAAGGGACCAAATGATGAGGAAAGATTAAAAAAAACCTAAGTGCCATATCTATGACTTTGCTAGAAGATGATTGATGGGAAACACAGATAAGTTTGAAGGGAGCCTGAACTCAAAAGGAAAAAAAAAAAGAAAAAAGAGAGAGATAATAGTTAGGACAGTACAGGAAGGTATAACTAAGAGTGATGGGGTGAAATTAAGCAAGAGAAAATTTAAGCTGAATCTTAGGAAAAAATCATTACTGAAATATATTAGGCTGCTGAGTGATTGTCCATGGGGAGCAGTGCAAACTGCTGCCTGCAGATTGTTTAGCCTGAGCAAAATGTTTTCAGGCATGCAGCCAAGGAAGCTCCAGAAGCAGGAGACTGAAGTATACACCTTTATCAGTGCTTTTACTGTTTCATGTGTATTGTTTACAGGCACAATTCGCTTAAACCTAGAGCAAGAAAGCGGCTGTGACTACTCAGCCCTGTTGAAATTGGTAGGCGTGAGATGTGTAAACATCTAATGGGGATTTTAGTCTGAAGGGCTCGATCCCCATTAGGAGTGAGGACTGGAAGAACAGTATGTCTTATACCCAAAAGTTAGAGCATCATCACAACCAGCCCTGGGTGGGGAGTAGGAGCCCTGTGCAGGAGTGTCAGTGGAGCTGACACACTCCCCAGCCTCTCCATCCCTCAGGTGTAGTGCCCTGTGGATGCATGTCTTTTGCTCTGGACACAGAAAAGCATTTCAGGAAATAGCTGGTGGTTGTTGAGCCAGGCAGAAGGAAACCCTTCTTCCTCAGGGGCACCTGAGCAAGGTGGTGGTGGTGACCTCTTCTGTGAAAGCTCAGATTTCATTGTGTTCACCAGGCACCTGGGAACCTGTCTCCCTGCTAACCTTCCTGGGGTGGGGTGGGGTTCAGGGTAGCATCGTGTTCTTTAGGAGAGCTCCTAACTGAAGTAGGGGTTAGAATGTGGGAACTTTGTACTCCCTGGTAGAAACTCCTGAAGTTTGTAGAGAAGAACTTAAATTTCCTGGGCTGGACAGTGGCAAGAATAAACCCAAATAGCCCATGGGCCAGGCACTCCCTGAGAGCAGTGAAACCTGAGTTCCATTCCCTGCTTTGGCATCTTCCTTGAGCAGTAATGCTGCTGCTTCCTCCCATTGCATTTCATGCGTGACTTGCGTCTTCTGGGTTGGCTGTGAGCTCAGGGTGTAAACAGAAGAAAAACTTGTTTATGGATTCCAATAAGCAATAGGGAGAGGCAGGGATGTAACCTTCCCAGCTTGTCAAGATTGTGAGGACCTGCCTGGAAACAGGCTTTTTAGGAATATTTCAAAATTCAGTGTTGAGAATTGGAAGGCATCTATGGATTTTGGGTGGCTTTGGAGATAGCTGGCAGCTTGATGGGGATCTGAGGGCTTCAGTTTTTAATAAAGGGGTGATAAGCAAGTACTTGAGTAAGAGCACAAAGTCACCAGGGTCTGGGTGGCCAAAAGTCCTGCTGGTGATGAGATGGTGTATTTCTTTATCACAAGGGACTTCTGCAGCACTCACCTTGCCTCACCTTTGTGAGGAAGAAAAATAGAAAACAGCCTTGGAGAGGAAACAAGCCTGACCATTTACCTCTCTTTCTTCTGTTAGCAATTTTGCTCCATGATGCTTCTTACTGTTTTTAGAGTTCTGTTCCTGTTTTATAACCATTTGAAATAGTTTTGAGATATTTTTCCCCCCTCTGTTGCTGCCCTTTGCCTTTTATTCTATATATTCACTGCTCCCTATCTAAAGAAATTCTGCCTAAATTCCTTGAGGGTCTGACCCTTCCTTTAGCTTTAGTTTATGCTCCTTTGTTCTTGTGTTTGACATAAGCTCAAACAGCCTTGTAAAATCTCATTTCTGATCTCTTCAGGATTGTGTATTCCTCTATGAAATATTTTCCCCACCCTCCTCTAGTCAGCCTCTTCCTAGAAAAGTGTTTCTATTTTAGTAACTGTTTTGTACAACTAATTTTAGACTTCTGGGTTCTTTTGTCACTTTCTCCATTACACACTATCGTTCTACACTGAGCTTTAATTATAAAATAAGCTTTACTCATTTTTTGGATTTTCAACACTCCATCTCATTTCCTTTACATTCCCTATTTTTCCTCTTCAGCAGTTCAGTACAGGGCTCAACAAACATCACATTATCTTTTTAGAAAGGTTTATTCTGATCTAGGTTTGTTGCTGCTCACAATGGAAGATGTAGAGTCTTTTCCCTGAAAGCTTTGTGTGCTTAATTCATCAAAATGATCTTATACAAAATCCTGAGTTATAAAAACTGTAAGTGGAAATAGGAAATTCACTTCTGTAAACTCTGTTTGGCTTTATGTTCCTTTTTGGCAAGAATAAAAATTTTGAGCCTGTACATTAGACTAGTACTGCGCGCTGCCCTACAGTCTATAATATAACACTATTTTTGAACCAGACCTTTATCGTAAACAGTGCTAAGTAGACACCCTGTTGAATCCCGACAAAAACATTGCTGTAGGTATCTTAAAATGAAGAGGAATTTTGCAGGAAGAAAGTCAGTTGAAGAAGGGAATGAAAATTCACAGTGAAATGTGTTTGCTAGTCATACAGGGGTGCTGAAGGCTTCTGCAACGCATGTCTTGAACAGCTCATGCTGCTTTTTAGAACACGATTTTCCAGTTTCTTTTCCCTGGAGTATGCCATTAGCTTCAGTCTTCCATTAACTTCCTTGGTAACTTCTTAAAAGAACTCTCTAGAGATGAGCATGTCTCTGGAGGACCAAATATGATGAAATTGAACAAATGAGTGATTTTACTGGGAGACAATTTTGCTGTTTGTCTTTTCTATTTTGACTTCAATCAGGGAATAGAAAATCTTTTACCTTATATTTTGTGGAATATGGAATAGGTATTAATCTGAACACCTCATGATCAGTTTACGTACTGCACTGGCTAGGAACTGAAAGAAACAAAATGTTTCTTTTATACAAATTGGTATTATTTGTAAAATGGGATCCTTTTATTCTGCAATTCTGACCGTAAACTTTAAGTTCTTCCTGGAGTTTGAGGTGTCTGCAGAAGTTTCTTAAGATGAAATGCAAAATTCAACACAGGTTTTTTCTCCAGACTTAGATACGTCCAGGATTCAGCTTTACAAATGTAGCCCACACCTCAAATGATTCCTTCTCTTTATCTAAAGGAAGTAGAACTGGAGACAGAGCAAAAATGCTTCATCTTTTCAAGCAATACTATCCCAGAGTATTGTACAGCATTTTCCAGCGAACATTGTCAGTTTACAGATTCCTGCAATATTTAGTAATGAGTAAAAAAAAATGTTGTTATCAGCTAAAATGTATCACAGCTCTTTCTATCTTAAGTGAGTTTATGAGTTTCCACAGTTCCTGTTGGCACCACTCAAACATAGTTTTCTGAAAAGATAATAATGCTTTAGAATGATTTGGCTTCAGGACAGCTTTGCCTGAGCCAACTTTGTGATAGTTCCCTTAAGTGCGTTCCAGGGCTATCTCCTAGCAAAGGGACATGCTGTCTTTTAGGAACAAAAGAGTTCATATCTGGTCAACCCCTACATGGTTGCTGGTTTGTATGTCCTGCTTGCCACCTGCTCCATCAGTAGCTGCTGTTCAGGGGTTGGTGTCACACTCCAAAACACAGATATAGCCAACTATATCCTAGGCTGCATCAAAAGGAGAGTGACCAGCAGCTCAAGGGAGGTGAGTCACCCCATCTATTCTGCTATTGTGAGACCCCACCTGGAGTACTGTGTGCAGCTCTGGGGCTTCCAGCATAAGAAGAACGTGGACCTGTTGGAGTGAGTCCAGGAGAGCGCCATGAAGATGATCAGAGGGCTGGAGTACCTCTCCTGTGAAGACAGGCTGAGAGAGTTGGGGTTGTTCAGCCTGGAGAAGAGGAGGCTCTGGGGAGACTTTGTAACAGTCTTTTCAGTACCTAAAGTGATCCTACAAGAAATCTCAAAAGGAACTTGTTAAAAGGGCATGTAGTGATAGGACAAGGGGGAATGGTTTTAAACTGAAAGAGGGTGGATTTAGATTAGATATAAGTAGAAGTTCTTCAATGTGAGGGTGCTGAGGCCCTGGCACAGGCTGCCCAGAGAAGCTGTGGCTGCCCCATCCCTGGCAATGCTCAAGGCCAGGTTGGATGGGGCTTGGAGCAACCTGGTCTAGTGGAAGGTGTCCTTGCCCATGGCAGGCATGTTGGAACTAGGTGAGCTTTAAAGTTCCTTCCAACCCAAACCATTCTATGATACATACACACATACATACATATTTAATTTCCTCTATGACATAGGCACACTGCTCCCAGCAAAATGGATCTGGTCCATTCAGGAGTTCTCAGGATTTGTAGGCACTGAGGTGATGTGCATCAGGCTGGGAGTGGGACCCAGCTGGGGAAACTTTCCAGCAGTGGCCCTGTGTTTGGGCAAGATCCCAGCCAAGGCCCCTTACTCCCTATAGATTCCAAGTTAAAACAAATGAAGCCAGATGGTCAAATATCGTTAAAGCTGTTTTGCTTCCAGACTTTTGTTTTTATGGTATGCTGTCATGATGTGGAGATATGTCAGCATGTCAGACAGCACAGGGTCTGCCAAAAAAGTGGTGGAGAACTGTTCTGGGTAGAGGGAACAAATCCTGGCATAGATTGTGCTCATACCCTTGATCAGTGAAGCTGTGTTTTCTTTGCCTAGGTTGTTTTATGTTGTAGCACAACAGAAAAAGAATGTACCATGATCAAAGATTTCCTCTAGCAAAGCCTCTCCGACTCAGTTGATTCTCAAATTGCTGAGTTGTGAATGGTGGTGGTCTGTGAGTTGGTGGTCTTATTCTGAAACACATTGCATTTTCCTCCTTTTGACTCTCAATGGATCCAAACAGACTTTACAATTCGTAGGATAAAAGGAAAACTGATCACATTACACTTAACTGTAAATGCATCGTATTTCATATGAAGGCAGTTTTCATGAGCAAGAAACTTTCTCTCCATATTTTACTTTTCATATATTTTCTTTTTAAGAGAATCATGAGGCAAATACAGAGACAAAAAAGTAGTTTGACATTTAGTAGAAACCATTTGGTTTAGGAAGAAAAGGTAAAGATGTCCTGTCTCCAAATAAAATTGTCTATGTGTAAGCCACCCGTGACAGGCAAGGAGATTTCTTTTTATAAAGATCATGGAGATCACTACTGTGACTGTAATTTTTTCAGGAAAGAGCATATATGTTCTTTTTCACATAGACAAATCAGAGATGTACTATCTAGGCTCATAATGTGGAAACTTTTCTATAAAGATAGTTGCAGTGATGAACAAGACCGCTTTAGTGGGCTTTTGCTTTGCTATTTGAAAATCGTCCAGTACATTGAGATTTCCAACAGAGCTGATTATTTAACCATTATGAGTGTACATTACCAGCTTCATGCTGGATAACTGCAGCAAATAGCCTCCTCTTGATGGGATGGCAGACATCTCCTTCCTGCATGGTACAAACACTGCTGTTGGTTTTATTGTTTGATGAAGGCAAAATTTAGCCTTGGGTAAGGAGTTAAAACGACAGTAGGGACTGGCCACCAGCCTGCTATCAAAGCGGTACAGAAAAGATAGACCTAGCACATGTTTCCAACATCCTCTTGCCTGTTTCAGCACTTTAAAGAAAACAGATGCATATATGATGGCTTTCATACAGGCGTTTGCTTTTGTATTGCAGCTGGAAATTGTGTTTTTATAGTGCATGTATACCACATTAGAGTCCTCAGTGTTCCACAATAATAATTTTTATCTTTATCACTGCTCAGCATTCACACAGTCTAGCAGCTTAGCTGTGCTCTTGTGATAGCTTAGCTTTTTTTATTGACAATCAGAAAACAAATCTTGGCATTGTGGCAGGAGCTGGTCTTAGTCTTGCAGTTTATTGGGCAATATTCAAGTTGTTTGTACAATTCCATGGATATTTTGGATACTTTATAGACAAATATAGATTCAGTCCCTGCAAGAAGGAATTTACACTCAAAATTCAAGGTGGCACAGGAGTGGAAGAGAAAGCAAAAGATGGCTGTGAGGAGTAAATCATCAACTTGTAGAGCAACATAGTGTCAGCATTGTGAATACCAAAGTCACTGAAAAAGCTGCTCTTTTTGTAGATTGTATTCTTCTTCTCTCAGTAAATATTCAGTTTTACAGTGATGTTAATGTGTAACCACTATGAGACCATGTAGATAGCAGTTGCTATAGGTCTAAAGTCACAGGTCAGTGTACTAATCACAGCACACTGCTCCAGCCAAACACCAGCCATGGGATACTGAGCACAAGGCAGCAGTGTTACCCTGAGCAGACTGCTACCACATTGCTTCCTCGTAGGAACACTCATTTTAGGATGCAATGTCAATTCTTCCAGTCGACACACTGCACAAAACAGTTTTCTCTTTGTCACGGAACAATTTTAAGGATACAGTCCAGCGCAGTAGGGCTGTAATCTTGTTTATTCTTTGCAGGCGCTACATGGCTCTCTAAAAGCCTTAGAGATCGTCACCCCCTTGTTATCGTAGCAGGTATGTGCCTTATAATCTTGCCGTACTAATTGTTGAGAAAATGTGCTTGGTAGTCTACACCAGCAGAATCCCAATTGCCAAGGTAATTAATAGTGTTACAGACTTCAAGGCCATAATGCTCATCAGTTATTAATTAGCAATTCATTTTGCTGAATAAATAATACTTATGATTGATGATGGAACTTGTAATTGGGCACTAGTAGTGTTCCTCAAGGGAACAGCTTCTCTGCGAGTATTAACTATGACAGTAACAGCTCAGAACCCAAGATCATTTAAGAAAATCTACTCTAAACAACTGTGACACAATCAAGGCATTTACATTCAATGTTGGAAAAATAGCGATTAAGCAGTGGAGGCTCGCCTATGGCAACCAAATGCTACTGTTTTTGTTTATTTTGCTTGTATTTTGCTTTCCTTTAAGCATTGCCTCCTTATAAGAAAGTGCCCTATATAGTTTTATGGCATGCATTACATTGTCTTTATGGGCTTTCATGTACATTCTTCACAAATTCAGAAGATAGTATAATAAATTAAATACTTTCCCAAGCACAATAACCAATTCAAAAGGAATTTGCTCAGATTAAATCTATATCAGATTAATAGGTTGTGGAAAATCAATTTTATTTTGTATTAGTTGGTACTACCTTTTGGCATAAGTAAAATTGAGCTTAGCCCTCCTCCCCCCAGAACGGAAAGAGAAGCTGGTAAATAAAGCAAATAAGCTGTTAGTTTTAACTGGGTAGTCAACAAAGACAAGTATGGGAGGTCAGCTGCTGACCAGATGCTGCCTTCAATTAATATTCCAACCCTAAAAGACATTTATCGTTCAGTTTAGAAGGCAGAGCAGCTGAGTCATAAAAGCAGCCCACAAAAGATATTTTAAAGCATTTATAATGGCTAAATTGCTTGAAATAAATTAGCCCTGAAAATAAACATATTTTGTACAGTCTATGTAAACCAAATTTTTTCTCCTTTAAATTGCTTGGACTAAGTGGGAGTTTGTGTTTGACAAGAGCATGTATTTGCTTCATTACTATATGTGGGTTTTTTTTTTTTGCCTTTGAAAAGGGTTAATAAACTATAAGATATCATTGCCAACTAAAAAAGTCCTGCACCCTTTTAAGGAGGGAAGATACTGCAGAAGAACAAGGTAAAAAGAAATGCAGAGACTGTGTTGTAATGCTAACAGGCAATTAACAAACTCATGGGTGTTAATTATCTTCATACTGTATCATGTTCAATTAGCTCAGCCCCTGCAACAAAGGCAACCATGAGCAATTGCTTTGATAGGCGTACAGTACTTCATTTGTAGTTAATCGGTTTAAGCCTTGCAGTTGCTAGGCTACACCAGTCTCCAGAGGTAAAAAGCTGCACAGATGCACTATGTTTAAATGACTACAGAGAACTGTTTAAACTCAAACCATGTATAACTCTTTATTGATTTTTCACAGAAGATCTCAGCTCTGATGATAAGGTTTTGATATATTTTCCTGCTACAGCCAGTTCCTTGGAGTATTGCAGAAAAAAAATCTGTCAATATGCTTCTATTATGATCTCTTGATCTGTGGCTATAAAAACCTTTAGCTGCAGCCCTTATTATAAAATAATGGAAGAAGCAATATTTGATTTTTTTCCTTTTTTTTTTTCCCCCTCTCCTCTATAATACATGGAGATTTTTTTCTTCCCAGTGCCTCTAACACTAAATTACAGTATGTTCCTTCCATATTTCTATGTTAGAATAATACAGAAGAATTTCTAGCACTAATTAATTTGATTGACTCTCAGCAGGAAAGGATCAGCTGTAGCATCATGAACTTTAACAATAACTACCAACTGATGGGCAGTTCACATCAATAAGACCATCACTAGCCTCCCTCACCTGTCACCAGGCAGGGAATGAGCAATAACCACCCCCTGCAGATGCACTGCTTAGCACTTTCTGCCCGATTAGCAATTTATAATGGTGATCAAGAAACAGTCAGCGGCAAATCAAGACAACTGTCTGGCTGCCTGTTTAATTGGCCTTGTTTGCTTTTTGATAAATGGCTCGTGACTGCTATAGGCCTCCGTATTTTGACTTTTAATAGGCCACTGTGATTAGACTACCAACAGATACTAGGTCAAAACCAAGGGAAGGTGCAAAAAATGTTAATTAATATCAATAATAGGCAATTATTAGTTAGACAGAAGGACCTACTAGCTGTGTGCTCTAATGACTCAGAGCTAACTTGAAGGGAAACAGTGCCAAATTAGCATAACTGTGTATGCAGGCTGCATGGTGGATCCTAGCGAACATCTGTTATGTAATTCAAACAGGATTCTTCCTTTTTGCATGATACTTACAAAATCATCAATTCTTTTTGGTCACTTCAAGACACTAATGATACCCTAGTGGTTACTGATCTCGCAGTTGGGTTCTGTGTTGGTCCTTCATACCAAAAGCTGCATTGTAAAAGTTAATTTGAGTGTGATTTTCAAGATTTTTAAGTTAGTGACTCGTATAAAGGTCACTAATATTGTACTTGGAGGAGCACATGCCGAGCAAGTGTGTTACTCCAAGTGTTGCTCCCACTACAAATAACTTTTTTTGCCCCTTTGTCTCTTTTAGGAAAACAAACAAGCACAAACAATGGGCACTGAAATACTGGTGTGTTCACTATGGCTGACTAGGTGAACATACATGATGTGACATCGTGGTATGATGAAAGAGTCAAAATTATTACATATGGGGGGGAGACAAAGAAGTAAAGGAGCCTCTCTGACTTTCTAATGGGTCTATTTGTCTCTGGTGGTTTTCAGGATATTAGAAATGTCACCTTCATTGCAAACACCAAGCAGGCAAAGCACACACAAGCAAAGGGGAAGCTCTTCACTTACAAGAAGTATTTTAAATGAAATTTATATTGAAGGGTGATGGCCCTAGATTTTAGGGGATACTTTATTCTTGTAAGCTTAAAACTCTAAGTGAGCTGAACTCTTTTGGTGGTAGAGGTTAGAGGAGGCTTTTTCAGAGTGCATTATCTTGTAAGCAGTTTTATCACACTATTGGTGAAAGTGATTGTTTTTCACTGAAATGGTCAGAAATCCTGTTCAGTAGGGATGCTGATAATACATGCTATATGATACTGTTCTCCCCATGCTTCTCCCTCCTTCCTGGCCAACCATCTGCATTTGTGCGATTGGGTAAGGCGTTAGGAAAAGTCAAGTTCTGATACTGCTTTACTCTGGGTATTTCTAAGGCAGTTGCAGTCCCCACTAATATCAATGTGACATTCATGGGAATTCTATCATGACTGAAGAAGACACATTGATGCAAACAGAGTCAGGGTTTCATTATCAAGCCCAGAAGAAATGTCTGTGACTGCTGGCTCAGAGAAGTGCTGCAAGTCTCTGCAGAGCCTTGTCCTGATTGAGATGGAAAAACAACCTCTTGTTAAGAGCCACATCATTACATATATCTATATATCATTCCTTTATCATTCTATACCTCTCTCTATATATCTCCCTTCCCAGGTGTAAAATCAGCATGTGTCACCAATCCCTGATTTTTTTGGTCAGTAACATATGCAGCACCAAGATCAGGTTGATGGACTGTCTACTCTGGACACAGTCTGGCTCTTAGAACCCATATCACTGAATTTCTGCTAATATGTTCTGATATATGTTACCACTGTTTGGAGAAGAAATGTTTGTGCAGAGCTTTATAATGGTATTTCAAAATTACTGTATGACCTATATTCCAAAGTTAGGGGAAAAGGCAGGCTCTCAGTAGCTGAGAGCTCACCCCTGGTGACAAGATGAGAGGTGTGCAGTTTCAGATGTCTTAAAAACAGTATTTGGGGAAGAGAACATGCTCCTGGCACATCATCTTTTGTAGGATTCAGGTGTCTGACTCCTGAGAACCTGCAGTGCTGACTGACAGAGGACGGAAAGAAGTGTTTCATGCTTAGCATTGCTTTGCTTGTCAAGGGAAACATTACTGGAAGCTGAACCCCTTTATTTAGAGAGAGGAACAGAGGGAGCCTGTAAGGTTTGGGAGAAGATAGGTCACTGTAAAACGAGCCAGAATCTCAGGTCTGGAAGGGCAGGGAAAGTTGAGTGGTGCCTAGTGCCACTTTCTGTCTCTTCACCTGCTTGTCTGTTTCTCAGGAACGTGCCTTGTGGAAACCACGCATGGCTTCCAACAAATACATATGGCAGGGAGCATAAACGCTTGTTTTCCTCTCATTTGTCTTCTGACTGGTCTCTGTTGTTCAGTGGCTCCCCTTTCTGGGGTGCCACTGCTCTGGTTGTGCAGGCAGCCAATGCCAGGGGAGGTATCTTGATTTCTCGGCAGTCTGATGCTTGGCAGCCACAAATCTGTGAGGGCTCAGCTGTGCTAAAAGGGAATCCTAACAGGAACAAGGACAAATTACCTCCTCTTATTGTGACTGATTTTCAGTATTGCATTGGTAATTTGCAATAGAAAAATACATAGGAGCTCCTGAGGAGATTGTGGTACAATTCTATGGTGAAAATACCTGTCCCAAAGAGTTTGAGTTAAACAAACAAGGTGAGAAGAGATGTTTGCACTTCATAGCTGGAAGCAGAAGCAAGGAGAGTCGCTGACTGAGGCAGGCTTTGTTCACTTTCCCATTTTCCAAGCTCTAGTCCAAGTCTTAGCTACAGAACTGCCCTCCTAAATATGTTAAAAACTTCCTGTACATTAAAAAAGCCCCCCAAATTTATGCAATGCTTAATGGGCACACAATCACCTGTAATATTGTTTTTCTACTATAACTAATATGTGTACACTTTTTTTTATATATTTACAGCAAACTGAGTATGAAAACTGTGAGTTTACAGAATTATCTCCCCATTTAGAAATACCATAAATGAAAGGTAAGTAATCAAAGATGCAAGGCGTACTACAGAGCATTTAGATGCTGCTTATAATTTGTGATTTCTTTCAGCTATGAATGTCATATTATTGCTGTTTGAGGACAAAATTAGCTGAATTTACTTAGTTTTGGCCGTTTTGGGCTAGGTTCCTCCATGGTGGTCATAATTTCATAATATTATTTTAAAAACAAAAAACTTCCATTATCTACAGCTGAAATTTTTTTTTTTTTTAAATTTCTTTTTCTTTACATGGAGTATTTGAACACATTTGAAGACTTTTTTTTTTTTTAACTCTATACTTCTATTCATTTAGATAGGATTTGTCTTGAAAGTAATTTGTTTAAAATACAGAAGTTCTGAAATCTGAAAGGCATCTAACTTCAGCTCAGTTGTTGTCTGTTATCTATCTCTCTTAAGCTTTCTTGATATCTAGAGATTTAAACAGTGGTCTGGAAGAAGAAAACAAAACAAAATGAGCAACCCCCTCCTGTAGTTTATGTACCCTGATTGACCTTTCTGTTTTCTCATTTATTTTGCATAAATTATTTTACTAACCTCATCAGGGAAAGAAATGTGGAAATGTAAGGTTTATACAGCATGGAAACATTGCACTGGGAATCATGAATGATACAACACATTTTGGTACATAAGGACTATTGTTTGAAGAGCTGTGTGAGGTTTTTATTTCAGTAGGAGAATTTGGCCCAGGTGTTAGGTGTAATGTTTTGTTTTCCAGCTCCCTTCAATTATGTGAGCTGTTTCCATCAATAGAAGTGAGTAATGCTAGCACAGAGAAGTCTCTTTTGGCATTCAGGTCTGCTAAAAGCTGAAGCACCAGAGCCTTGCGCTGGAAGAGGTCACCGCTGTTCTGAGGTTTCCTTGTTCTTCCACATTAATTCTGACTAAATGGCTTCTGAGATGCTCTGGAATCCTTTTCATTACACGCAACCCCAAGAAATTACTTTAAGGTAGCAAATAGTCTAGAATATATATATATTAATTTTTTTTTAAGATTTTTTGGTCCTCACACAGTCTTCAGTCATCTTTTACCCCATCCCATGTGATTTCCCTGTTAAGAAGGTTTTTGAAAAGCATAGAAAACTATTGCTTCCTTTGAAAAAGGAATTTGAGAAGTTTTCTCTAGTGTGGAATGGGAAAAATTCTGAAATTTGGAAAATATTTGAAGTATAAGAAAAGCATTTGCAAAAAGTTGTTTCAAAAATGGATGAGTGTATTATGTAGGTCAGATTTCCATCTTTCTATGAACCCTAAATTGCTGGCAGTTATGATACCTGTGACAGTGAATTTTTATGCTAGATGGATGCTGTTAGAAATTATTTGAGATCAGAGCAGAAATTTTACCCTAACCAACCAAATATAACAGACAGACTGGTTACAGTTAAGTTCCAAAAGAACAGCTCTTGTCTGAGTGTAGCAAATGGGGAGATGAGGATGCTTTTCTGCCCTCAACTTTTTCCATATTAGATATGTTTTTACTGTATAAAGTAACTCAATAGGAAAAAAATACAGTACACTTTGGTCATCAAGATTTCATATTCTTGCATGGTGGAGCACAAATGTCTATAAAAGCTTGTCCAATCTCTGCATATCATAGAAGCTGCAGGTGACACTGGAAATAATGACCATTTGTATTGCATGACTTAACCCTATTGAAAGTTGTTTTGGAGGTTCTTTGCTTTAGTAAAAAACACAATCAAATAATGAAATGCAGACCTGTTTTTTTTTTTTTTTTTTTGTTTTGTTTTGGTTTTTTTTTTTTTCCCCTAAGTGAAGGACACTTAGGATATCAAACACTTAAAATTCAACAGGTTCAATTCAGAAATCTTGAACTCCCTGTTATCAAATTTTGCTTCATGCATGGCTTTCACACTTGAAGGTTTCTTCTGGAAAACTGTGAGTCCCAGGAAGTTGGCTGTGCATATCTCAGATTCACAAATAGGAACACAAACTGGTTTTGTCTGATTTTGTTCGTTTGAGCAACACCAGAAAAGCCCTTTATCTTTCCAAAATAACATTCCATGTATTTTCCACGGTCTCTTGAATGAGGTCTTTACTGTTACGTATATGGAGTGAGAAAGTGTATTGATGCATGTGTATGTTTAACACTATTATTAAAATTATGTCAAATAACTTATTTATGGATTTCATTTTTAAAGGATATGACTTTATAAGATTTCCATTTTATTAGCTGTTTATTTCAAATCGAGAGCGAATATTTTATCACAAGCTTTCATTTCAGAGCACTGAGTTGAGATTTTTGCAAAAGATGTCTCTATCTCCCCTGTTTTGCACAGCCTGTTCGCTAGCATCCTGTTACCCCATGTCCCTGATAAAATAATGGTGATTGTTCTTTGCACAAGTTGTTTTTGGCAAGACAATTGATTAAAAAAATCCCAGAGATGTGTAGTATCATTTTTTGTATCTCAAAACCCAGGTTCTGGATTGTTAGAGCAACAGAATCTGGGAAAAATTATTTTGATTTCATAGGCTCATAGTAACCAATTCTGATTATACTTTGCTGTGTGTTTAGGAGGTTTTGTATGGCAAACTTTTAAAGGCAGGGATTCTGTTACTGTTTTTGTGCTGTGCTGATGAAAATGTATCTCTCCTTCTATGCTCACCTGATTCTTAAACAGTACTGTCCTGACCATAAGTATTAGAAATTTGCAAATGAATATGGTGCTATGTTGTTATCGAGTCTAGTACATTAGGAGTACAGTATTGAAATTAAAACCTGAACCCAGCTAAAATTAGGGCATCGCCCTGGTTGTTAGGATTAGAGAGAGGTTGAATTAAAGCCCTCTAAATTCAGAACAAACAAAGATAGATCTTTGCCTTTCTCTTTTTTTTTTTTTTTTTTTTTTTTTTGTATTGAAGGCATCTGGAGACTTAATCTTGAAATCCAATTCAAATATCTCTTAAGGCATAATGGGTTTCAACAAAATTATCTTCCATATCAGATAGCATTGGAAAACCCTCAAATTTACAACTTGAGGTGCATTGCTCCTTTTCATGCGTTTCAGGTAACCTGTACATTTTTCTATAGATAAGCTACCAAATAGAAAAGCATGAGAAGCAGAATGTTCTCTTTATATTAAGCTATAGTCTCAGGATACTGCACTGGAATTTATTGTCACATGCTGTGAAGAAAGCACAGACTTTTAGGTTCTATTAATATGAAAAAAGCAGTTCAGCAAAGATTAAAAAAAGAAAAAAAGAACCAGGTAAGAAGAAGAAAATTAACAACCTAGGAAATATTTAGAGACAAACAGCCGACCACATAGGATTTTTTTTCAGCCTAAACAGTGTGTTACCTTTGTATGATGATCGTATCAGTTTTAGGCACATTTATCATTAATAATAAAAAAAAAAAACTATAGGAACAAAATTAGTATTCCTGATACTTGGGGATTTATTTTTGCCTGGATTAACATAGAAACAATAGCCTTTAAGAAGAGGGGGACTGATGGGATTGAATGGTCACTCTCAGACCGAGCCACGTGCTGCAGACTCAGATGCACAGGATGTGTTCGGGAGGAAAGTAAAAATTCTGCTCTCATCTAAGCCCAAATCCTGTCAGACTCATTCAAAGCAAAATCCTTCAAGTGTATCCATTTAATCTGTGAGACCAGATACAAGATTAATTTGAATGTACTACTAATCTATAGATCTCCAGACACTGGAGTTTCTCATAGGGGCTGCCTGAGATGCTGCCTGACATGGTGATGCTCACACAGCTCATTGTCTGAAGAGACTTGAGCATCTGCGCTCTGCATATTTGCCTTGCCCAGAGGCTCAAAACTGCTTTAAATTTATTTGAGACACAGATCACACAGCATGAGCTCCTGGACATACTTTCAACTTTCATCTCTGGAGCAGGAAAGCCACCCTAGTGTCCTGATGTAGCTACTCTCTTCTGTTGGATAGAAATAAAAATCATTGCTGTCAGAAGGAAAGATCTGTTATTCAACTTTCTGAAAATGTTAATCTTTTCCTTAAGTAAATCCATATCTAGTTAGGAAGTAAGGCTTAAAGAGAAGCAGAACAACCTCTCACTGAATGTTCAGTTTGATGGGATCAAGCTTAGAAGAGTGAATGCATGTTTGGATTGCCTGACACCACCTATATTCACATAAAAACACCCAAACCACTAAGAAAATTAAATTATACTACTTGCTGGTTTTCTGTGAGAAAAATATTCTGCTCTTGGCCAGCTCAAAACAGTTTTCTTCCCCTGTCATTTTCATATGTTTGTGTTTTTATGTTTAATTCAATTTAATTAAACTACATCTTTGAAACAAGGTCCTCACTCCGTGCTTTTAACAAAGTTTTTATCTGGGTGACATTCAGATGAAGGATTCAAGCAAATGAGGCAGTTTCACCCAGCAGTGCTTTGTGTACCCTTTAGTATTTTACTTCTAAAATCAATGCTCAAACTGAGTAATTTCTCCCTGAACACAGAGGACCCCAGAGTTAATGATGAAGGGCAGCTAGGGCACCTCATAGCCAGCCACTGTGCAGCTGATCTCCAGGCCCTGCAAGTCATGAGAACAGGTGTAATGGACTTTGCTCATAGGCAAGTCTTCTTCTGAGATTACCTTGAGTAAAAGGCTTGTTACTAAGGACAAATACCTCCTAAATTTTATAAGGAGCTGATGGTTTGTTTGTATGGGCTTCTTTATATATATTTCTTCTTTCCCTTGCACTTGGTTAGGCATCTTTGGCTTCCCAGAATTTCAGATTGGAATGAGACCATAACTTAGAGTTTACCACCTTCTTAATTTGTACCTGATCACTCTTCTTCACTCTAAGTCATCTCTGCACTAAATAAAAATAAACTGTTTGTTACGTATATCATAAAACCTTCTGGTACAACCATAATTCGTGCATCCAGCCACAGATTGTGTTATAAATAATTGTTCTTTACTAGACTATTTTCAGCAGTCAGCCTGTAGCTATATGTTTCCTCAGGAATTGTTTCATCACATTAAAAATTACCACATGGTTAACGAATGTTCTGTTTAGCATTTTCACAAAGAATAATTGACATAGATGTACAATCAGTGCTGTCTATACTAACTTAAATTTAGCTGCTTCAGCTCTCATTAATGCAAAAAATTGCATGAAATGCTATATTCTTATGGTGAAAAGCTTAATAAATGAAGCACAGTTCTGCTTTTCTGTCTCTTATGTTATGCAAAATAAGCGAGGATTTGTTCTTTGGGGTAGTGAGATGTTTTCGGAGGGCAAAGGTTCTGTTAAAGGAAGCTTTGGACAGGCCCAATACATGACAAAATTTTCAACGAACCTCCAAGGATTTCTTTTTATTTAATACCATTTAGTTGTGAAATCTGAATTCTATTCCTTGGTTGTAGTGGTTAGTATATTTTAAAACTATAGAAGCTTAATTGTGACTTACGAAAGTCCTTATTTAGGATAGACTTTTAATTTGATTGCTGTCTGCCCTGCTGTGTAAATAGTCTCTTGGGTATGGATTTTTAAGAGTGCGTGTTCTCCTTTACATTTCACTGTGTGACAATTCCTCTTTACCCATCCTCTCCATCCTCTGAGCAAGCCAAGAGCAGACAATAGATACATACTAATGGAGCTGTGTACTTGCCATCTGTAAGAGCAGCTGCTCTCCTGCATCTGTACAATATGTTGGAACTGAGAGCTTCACTAATCTGCATAATAAGGAGAAGGCTTATCCCACTCTAGCTAATAATCGCAAGCAATCGATGCACTTCATTCCCCCACTGTAGAACACCACGAAGTTTCAATATGTTTACATATTCTCCAGACATAGAAAGGTCAAGCAAAAGAATGGACTGCTCATTCTGCCTCAAACAAACTAACAAAAAAATTCCATTCTCCATCATTTGTGAAACTGTTATCAACAAAACCCTGTTATAGTATTCTTATTTTGCAATTCAAATAGAAAATTAGAAACCTTAAGAACTGAATTAAAATGTTAGTAAATTGTCTATAACATTGAGCATCTTGGGTTTGTACTAAGACTCCTCTCTCTAACCCTGTCTTGATTTCCCCACCAAATATAATCCAGATGGAGGAGTGATACAAATTAATTTATTTTGGTACTAATTCATTACAAACCCTTGCGGATGACTGTACAAACGTCCTGCTCCTAACTGTTGTGCACATATAGGGTGAATTTGAAATTCACAGCCATTTTAGAATGGAAATGATTCCATGATGGGTCCATTCCAATGGGTCCATGATTCCCATACAGGCAGAAATGGCTGTAATGCTATATTACACTGAGAAGCAATAGAATGAGAAAGAAAATAGGCTGAGAGCGAGTGATGAGCAGTATTTATTTTCACTTCGTTTACGACACCAGGATAAGATGTATATCTCATCTCTACCAGCATTCTGCAGGCAGCAAGGCTGAGAGCAGAGAAATGATGAGAAAAATTCCATGAAGAAAATAGAAAAGTAAAACTTGAAGGTAAGGGAATATCTGCAATCCTGTACAAGACATGAAATATAAAAGCTATTCTTGGATTTCTTGTGACCCAGTTGCAATTGTATATTTTCTCATATTGACAATTTACCTTAGATGAAATGCAAGAGACATTTCTGAAAGAAAACTGAATGCAATGCATTTACAGCATTGAATTAATGTGCAATCGCTCTGCACCTTGTTTGTTTTCCTGGCAACAGCAGGAGCTGTAGGCTGTAGCAGCAGCCCACAGAAGGTAGGCAAACAGGTCTTCCTTCCCTCCCTCCCCAAAGAGGATCCCGATGTAGTCACAGTGACTTCTTGAAACCTGCCTGGATATTCTAACATATTTATAGAGCATAGCAGTAATAACTGACTCAAGAACAGTGCTACAATGATACAAATGAATACAAAGCCAACTTGTTACGGCTAACAAAGCTTATAGGCCACACGCTAATTCTGGTATTCTTTTGGTGTACTATTGTAGAGCTAAAAGCAAAGCAAACTTCCTGGAAAACATGTTTTGGTACAGTGCATGCTAGGCAAACAGTTCCACTGTCCACCAGGTGTGACCTTGAGCAATGTCTACTGCAATAGACACTGAACTGCAGTGCTGTCAATGTTGTTTTGTAGTTACTGTTCAGAAAGGTTTCAGAAGCCCAGTATCGGAAAATTTTGATGAGTATCATGGTTACATGTCTTTTTTGTATGTACGTTGTGAACTATGAGTCGTAGGAAATAACAGGTTTTTAAAAACTTTATGGCAGAATCTCTAAGCAGGCTGCCATATGGCAAATCACTTGGAAAATGTGAAAAAACTGTATGCATGTGTGCTATGCAAAGCTACATACACCCAAGCAACTTGTCAGCTCCCACAGACTAGAACTTTTATATTGGACACAGCCATAGCTATGTTTAGAAGCTGCAATTAGTTTTCTCTAGCACCAGTAAACCATGTTTTTGGTGAGTGAAGGCCATGTGTCCTCAGAGCTAGAGGGGCTGAGCAACAGAGTGGCCCCGTCAGCCAGAGTCCCCTGTGCACTGGAGCTTGCCTTGAGCACCTTCACTTCGTGCCTGCACTTACCTTTCCCAGCTCAGGGAAGTCCTTGTGGCAGCACTCGCAATTTCTGTAGAGCAGGATCATAGAATCATAGAACGGTTTGGGTTGGACTGGACCTTAAGATCATTTAGTTCCATCCCCACTGCATGGGCAGGGACACCTTCCAGTTGCTCAAAGCCCTGTCCAACCTGGCCTTGAACACTGCCAGGGATGGGGCAACCACAGCTTCTCTGGGCTGTGCCTGTGCCTCACCGCTGTAAAGCTGCTTCAAAGCAGGAAATGCTGGGAGTTGGCAGTGATTATTTTACTTCTCATGACGTCAGTGTGGTTTCTTTTGCTCACCAGTAGCTGGAATCAGATAACTATCTCTGAAGTTTGGTTTTCAGTCTAGAAGATGCTTATCTTGGAAATATAAACCAAATAAGCTCCAAATAATCTAGAAGATATTATGCTAAAATCAATCTATTACTATTTTTAGTTCTTGCAAAAGTCAGGGCTTAAACATGATTTATGATAGTACAGTGTTGGTGATTCTAGAGAACATAGTTGTGAGAAGCTGTGTATTTCTGAGTGTGCAGATAACAGATACACAGGAAAAAGAGTGGGCAAGGTCAAATCACTTGTGACAAAAAGGGGATTTTCTGAAGAGTATTAATCAATATTCTGGCTCCAGTTCTGGAGCCCAGGCAAACAGCCTTGGCGTTCCCCATCTGTGTCAGCGGGTGTGTAATAGCTGCTAAAACAGAATTTAGGGGAATGCATTAAATTAAATATGTTTTGTTTTTTGTTTCCTCCCCAAATCTGGGGTTTTGTGATGTCCTGGACATGCAGGAAGTACATCAGTTTGTCTCCCACATTATCGTTTAATGTTGCCATTCATACTGCAAGGGAGCACTACGGTTGGTCCTTTTATGTTTCATGCTGGTTTTGTACTCAGAGCTCTACAAAGTGGAAGGAAGCTTGGGAGAAAACTCAGGTCCTGAGGATTTGGAGGTAGTGTTGCATACACCCACCCACCTTTTCACTGCGGTCAGCTTGGCTCCTTGCTCACGTAGAAAAGGAAACAGTAGCTCTAATGGGGGAAAATCAACAAAACCCAGTGACACCCCAGATGTCCACCCTCCATTCAGTGACTGACAAATGCGCAGCAGATGGTGTGAGTGCTCCCGGATGTATTTACAGATCAATGTAAAAGTACGTAATAAATAACCAACAGCAAATGCAAGCCACCTACCTTACTGCTGGCGCCTTGGTGGCACTGATGAGACTGACCTGATTGGAAACACGAGGAAGAAAAAATCTGAAGTTGCCTGTGCTGAATGACAGATTCCCTATTGCGCTTCTTACATCTTACAAGCTCAAGCCCCTTTTATTCCCAAGGAAAAATTCAGAGACTGTTAACTGCATTAGTCAGTATTATTGCCACCTCCTTCTCTGTAGGTGCAGTCATCTTACCCCAGCCTAAGGCAGGATCTGACTTTATCCCACCCTCCGTAAGTATGGAAATGTTAAGTGATGTGCAGTCTCACCAAACCTTGTGTGATTGAATCATGGAAATCACTGTTTGTTTCTCTGCAACAAGTTCTCCTCTCTTTTCCAAAGATGGAAGAAGAAGGGGAAAGTATATTTGGCTTCTTTATTCCCCCATAGAGCAGCAGCAGCGGTTTCACTGAAGCATTGATGGCAGGGACCCTGTGGAAGGCTGAATGCCTGGGTAAGGGACCCAGTCCCTCATACTGCATCTCACTAAGCTCTGCACTGGGCAGCGGTGCTTTGCTAAAGCAATGAAAGAGCCCTGCTTTATCAAAGCAGAGTTTTACAGGTTTCCTGGTTTAGAGAAGGTTTGTTATCCCCCAAGGCTAATAAAACAGGAAAAAAAAAATCAGTAAAAACATTTTTCAGTGGTATTATTTTAACAGCTGTAATTATGATATGCTCTGTGAACAAATGTGGGCACTACATGTCTGCCACCAAAAGGCCCCATAGTCTAAATAAAGGTGTTCTCCTACATGAGCAGAAATAACCCCAGTATTCCTCAGCTTGCCTTAAAAGCAAAGCAGCCTCTCTTACTTGCCCCTCTTTTCCCTGTCTGGGTTTTGATCGTCAAGTTAGTCATGTCTCCTCCAAAACAAACCACACGTAAACTCATACTTGTGAGTAATAAGCTTATTACTTGTGAAATGGTTCACATCTGCAAAACACTTCAGTAAAGGCTGTTAGAAATATTATTCTCCTTAAAATTTGGGTTAAAATTTTTGCCCAGTGAAATCAATTGCAACAACCCACTCAGACAAAAAAAAGTCTAGGTGTGGAGATGCTTTGAAGTCCCAGAGCTACCAGATAACCACCACGAGCATTTTAGAAATAGTCTTCTCTAATAAGTATTCATGAATTCAGCCTTTTTTTCCATTTAGATATATTTCTGTAGCTAGGGTAAAACTGGAACTTTGTAACTTTCCCAGTTTCTCTCAATTTGAAACTTCCTATGATTCCACAGAGCCAGTGCAGGAAGAAATTACTGCACCACCTAACTTTAGCATCTATATTTTAATATCAATGTATTGATAAATTTAGCTTGCTATTGTAGTACTGAGCTGAATATTTGTTTGACTGGATAATCTTCCAGAGCTGCTTTCAGACTTCAGCTAGGAGGTTTCCAGAGCTGGAGAAACCATTACTCCTTGTAGGAGTTTGATTCATTATCCTCACTGTTAAAAATTAGCACCATTAGTCTGTTTTAAACTTGTTTGCCTTTAAGTTTGAACTCTTGCCTAGTTGTTACTAACACCAACACAATAAATTCTACATAGTAACAAAACCATTAATTTTCAACATGTTTGGAAGTAATGGATGCTCTTAAGAATAGAGTCATGCAGAAATGAACAGCTCTCGAGGCAAACTGATGCAGCGAATTTTTTGCACTCAGCTTCAGTGATTCCAGGATTATACTCTTCTGCTCACGGGCATTAGGAGATTAAACCTTTGCTGGAAGTTGCGGTTCTTTCTCTGATAAATATATTGGTTGTGAAACTCACTTTTTATGAGTTTGATCATCTTATATTTTGCATTGTATGGAATTTAGATTTAAACCCAGACTCTGGACCCAAAATCTAAACAGAATCAAAGTGACAGAGTCAGGCAGTGCCAAGCCTGGGAGTGTGACATGGGGGAAAAAATATTGAAAGGAAAAAAGAGAGACCAGTGTCCAAACCCTGAATCCAGCTGTAGAATAAGTGACTGGAAGGCTCGAATGCCTTCTTCTTCTCTTTCTATGGACTTTTTTCCTTAAACTCTCTCTAAAACAACTTGCATCAACAATTGGGCAATGTTTACTAAGCAAAGCCTTCTCCCAGTTCTTTGATTTCAAAGTTTAAAGCACAGAATATTTCTATTTGCCTTCCTGCTAACTCCATTCTTCGTGCACTCTTGCATGCGTGCACAGCATTTGTTTTTTTGTGTGTGTGTCTGTATTGACAGGAATTATCTCTTATGTGTTTTACTTGGAAAAACCTAAATGGACACGTACAGCAAAACTGGAGAAATGACACTGCTTTTGGAAGAAAGAAATCTTAATTTTGACCTTGCCACACACATCCAAAGGCATAATTCTAACTCCAGAAATTATACCTAAAGTACTTAGCTAAGGCAGCAACATTTATCCAAGGTCCTGGATGGAATTTGAAGCTTCTGTGGCACAGTGCCCTGTTGGTGGGAGCAGGCCTTGCTAGTGCAGGCAGCAGCTACATGTTTAATTACATTATAGCTATAGTGATCCCGGGTAACCAAATTTGCTGCTCTATTTCAATTTCTCAATTTGCCAAATGAGAATATTGACACTTCCATTATAGAAGGAGAATAGAGTTAAAGATTCAAGTGATACAGTGCTCTGCATTTATAAAGTGCCAAACCATGCCAAATACTGTTATTAGTAGAAGCCTGTATTTATAAGATTAAATTAATTTCCTGGAAATTATGCATTTTTTATAAGGCCACAGAAAGTCTCCTGTTAAACCATGGATAGTGTTAAAATCCCTCTACTGGGTCAGTATGGATTATTTTCAAAAAGAGAAATAGCTATGAGCCATATGATACCTCTATATATCCAGCTATCTGGGTGTAATTTTGTGTCTGTAATTCCTGTTTTATTTTTCTTTTGCCTTCCAGAAAAAATCAGAAGCTGTCACAATTTCTCCTATCAACAGTATCGAAGTTATATCTTCTATAGAGTACATGTCAGATTTAAAGAAGTTCCTCTGTGTCCAGACGCGATGTCCCTGACTGAACATCCAGGTCACATGCAGGACAGTGAATGGTACTGAACAGGGGACAGAAGCTGAGTTTTAGGGGAAAGAGTGATGTAACCACAGGACATAGCAGCCAGGGTTAATTATTTTGCCCTGAGCTCCTGGCAACCCAATTTAGACCTCAACAGGTAGTTCAAAGCCAGCCTAACAGTAATAGTCACCCATTACTGATCCTGTGCTGAAAAAATATCTCCAGATGTGCTTCATATGTCCTGACATCTTTTGCACAAAAGCCTGCTGACTTGGGCTGTGTGTAAGAAAATACAATTTCTAACAGACTCTTATTAAAACAGAAGAAAGTGAACAAACACAATTGTGTACACAGATAAGTCTGTCATTGCCTACATCAAATACCTAATGAATAGGTGTAGTTTGAAAGTAGCAGCTTTGAAAAGACAGCTACTTCTGTGCACCTTTAAAGTTATTTAGCTTTTCCTTAGCTGTGTGTTATAATGATTTGCTCTCTTTGAAAAACATGCAGCAAGGGAGTCTATTTTCAGTTCTATGATAAGCGGCGTGTGCTTACCCACAGGAATATGGGCAAATCCTTGTATTGGTGTGGGAGGAGGTTTGCACTCAAAAGACCAGTGAAAATTCTTGGTTTAAAAAATGTTAACACTGCTTCTAACAGCAACAAAAATCAGATCTTGCTCTTCACTTGGAGCAAGGGAAAAAAATATGGAAGATGAGAAAGAATCAAAGATATTGAATAATTGGTAAAGTCAAATTAGATTTTAAATGTATTGGGTCTTCTGCCTATAAATGCAATGGACCATTTTTTCCTCTCATTTGCATCATTACCATGCCAGCTGAAATAAATGATATTCCCCTTTTTAGTCTATGACATTGTAGTGATGCCATTTCACACATCTAAGCGGGAGTACATTTTGCTTGAATAAGCCTATTAAAGAAATTCCTTGTTTTTGTTGTACCAATGTATGCTGCGTGTGACAGCACAGCAGGTGGCTGTATCGAGGTGAACTCTAATTAATTCAAATCAAAAAATGAGAGAACCAGATAACAGGCTCTACAATTAACAAACTACATCAAGTGTATGCAAGAATCTACCAGCAAGTAGCTGCCCGGCCATCATGTCTTAGTGGTAAATCCAGCCAATTCGAGACCATAGTGAATGCTTCTCCAAGTGATAAACCAAAGGGAGCTGAGGGGTGATTTCCCAGTGCTACCACCACCTTCCAACCAGACCCTTCGAGCCTTTCTGTCACATTGGGGCTGGGTGCCAAGTGGAGCAAAGAGCCTGGGCTTTGACCCAGGCTGCCCTGTGTGGTGGTCTGTGGAGTCGTTGTGACCACCCGTTTTATTAGGAAATAAAATAGCGAAAAATAATAGGAAATAAAATGGGTGGTCTTCTTACCTTCTTGTTATTAGAGTGTCCTGAGCTGTACAATGTATTTATGAATAGTGCAGCCTTACACCTACTTTTAAAAGCTGTGCTGTGAGTATTTCACTGTGCTTTTCAAAGCAGCTATAAAACATAGGAAAGGCTTAGGGGAAAAAGATTCTGCTCCCACCATAAATCAAAAGTGAGCAGACAAAGGTCAAAATACCAAAAGCCACAAGAACATTAACACTCAGGATATAAAGATTTCCGAAGAAACTAATGCCTGCTCTTTCCTCAGATAAAGCAGACACCTTATCTTTGGGAGTTTACAAAATGGAGCCAAGCTATACAACTAACCACTTAACTAAACCAAGGCCTGGATCTTTTAGCAGTCTGCAGTCATTAAAGCTCTCAGAAAGTCTCCCAGGAGCCAATATGCTTGCTTAAGTATATGCTGTAAAAGGTCCCTGAGATTTACAAGGAACTGCTCCATGCTAAGCTAGGCACCATCTGATAAACAAGCAATTTTAGCTTCAGGCTAAACGATGCTCTTTGAGGCTTTGATTTACAATGCTGCAGATGATATATTTGTAGTTCTAGGATAGGTTCTGCTGTGGACCTGCTGTGATTACTCATCCATGAACTAAGTTAGGGCTCAGATCTTCAACTAGGAGGTCAGACAACTGTGAGCAGAGCAAGAAGTGTTTGATAAGGTTTATTTAGATGCTAACCACATTAAAAAAAATTAAATTAAGCAAAAGGGTGAACAATTCTTAAGCCTTCTAGGGACCAAGCCTGGTTTTATTTCATTTTTTTTGGTAGCTTAATCTTACATGTACTTTGAGTGAAAAAGATATGAAAGTAAGTCCCAAATTGACTTTCTGGACTAATTTTACTTTCATTAGGCTATCTTTTGAAAAGAGAAATGCACTTAGCTTGACACCTTAAAATAGAAAATGCTAACATGGATCTTATGAAATTTCTCAATCCTGTTATACTTTCTGACAAAAACATCTTGGAAAAAAAACCAGCACAGGAGAAATCATAAACTTCAGAAATTTAGATTAAAACCCCAGACAGCCTTAGGGGAAAGCAAGCAAGCAAGCATGCAGAACTTAGCATCTCACGAACTTGTTGCTTTCGTAGTTTTTTCCCTGATACAAGACCTATGGGCCCAATCCTGCACACTGCTGAGTGCCTCCTGAAAAGTGGCAAGTAGTCTCAAATGCTATTAAAAGCAGGGATTTTTTTTAGATGCTTCTCTAACTTTGCCGTCAGGAATACACAATTCATGGATTAAAAAAAGGTGTGATTTTGACCTTGCCACTACAAATATTAGGATATTTTTTTTCCTCTAGAAAATAACACAGATCAAATATTGTTAAAAGTCGATTAAACACAAAAGTTTTAGTTCAGGAAAAAAACCCACATTAATTTATTGATTTTAAATAGAATTAACATGTTTTGAAATTTTGAAATTGTTTTCTGTAACACTCATTGTTGATCTTGCCTATTTAATACATCACTGGAAAAGCCTGGAAAAGGCTTTTTTGCTATCACAAAATCTGTAGACAAATTTTAAACGTACACCTACATTTTTGCTCATTTTCCTAGGTGTTTTTCAAATGTAAAGTTTAGACTTATGAAAGCTGTGGATCCGAAAATTTTCAAAAATGCTTTGCTTTTAAAGGCTAGTTTGCAAAACTGCTTTTAAATGCACAATTTTGTTTCACCTTAAAGCCTACCCATCCTTGGCTTCTTTAAATACTTAGTCAACAAAGCCCTTTGCATTCGAAGCATAGCATGCCCGGAATTCCCACCACCTTGGCTTCTTGTAAAGTTTAACTGAATTTATATTGAGGTTTATGAAATCATTATGATTTCATAATGCAAAGAAGGCATTTATCAAATGAGCATATGACAGAAAGCAAACAAAACATGTTGTTTCAGAAAGCCTCTGGGACTCAGCAACTGCAGAAGGGGATCTTGCCAGCTGTACCGGTGCTTTCCTATTGGGGGGGAAATACATAAAAAGATGTTTTCATTTTTAGCAAATACTGTGCAAGGTGTGCATGTGGCAGTCGAGATACTCAGGTATTATATGTGTTACATTATACGACATCAATTAAATTCAGAGATGTGGCGCTTGTTTAAATATCAGTGAAGGATTATATGCAGTGTCTGGAAATTGTTAAGAATTGCAATTGCAGTCACGTTAGCAGCAATAGCTGGAGTTAAGGCTCCAAACTGTATTATAAAGCACTATCTTTAATAATTTTCTGCAACTCTGTTCAGATTCAAATTTAGAGTACAATGTTTTTGTTGGAATCTCCTCAGTACAGTTAAATCTGACCTGTGAACTAAAGAACCAATGTGGTTTTGTGGAATGCCAGCTGGTGGGTGCCACCCCTTAGGTAAGAAGGTAATACCTGTTCACAATCTAGATACAGGTAATTAAGTCCTGCATTTTCTGCAGATATTGCATGTGATATAAACCAAATTCCATCAGGAACCCGATAATGCAGAAATCTCATGGGAGGATGCTACTTCAAAAAGCTCCTTATTAAAATTTTAACAACTTCAAGAAAATTACTTTTAATTGAAACAACTCAGATGCTGTGCATTGGCCACCTTCCAGAGGATGTGCTTGTGTCATTCCTAGTGACATGAATGCAACTTGCAGATTTGCAATGAATGGTCAAGAGAGAGAGATATGTTAGATATTTCATGTATGTGAAATACAATATCAAAGTTCAATTAGCAATGTAAAAGGACACTTAAAAGGAGCTTAACTTTTGAAGTAGTGCATAACGGCACTACTGGTGTTCCTTTTTTGGTTTCAAGGCTTTACATAAAATTAAATTTGATTTCTTTAATGACAGAAATGCTAGTAGAAAAATAAACAACTTATAAACCACAGCTTTATTATCATAGTTTTTTATCTATTCCTTTATAGAGAGAGATTCCATGGGAAGAGGTTTTCTAAGAATATAGTAAATTAGACATGAGTTTCTGTGTTAAGAAGGTAAACCCAATAAAGGCTGGCAGATGTGCAGGACAGGTACAAGCAATTTAACAGAGGTGGAGGTATGTTTTTTAGCAGTCTTGCTGCTCAGCTGGGATTTTCAGCTGCTTTAAAGCCAGATGTGTAGTCTCTCAGGTCAGGGGACCAGTGATGCCAGCAGGGAGGACTTGAACCAAGCTGATAGCTGGAGTGGATGCAGAAATGATGAGATGCAGCGATTATCATCACAGCTACTATCATCCTCTATCTCAGCAGCCAAGTGCAGGTGAGAGCAGGTCTCACAGGTAAAGACCCAAATTGTTCTCAGCTGCTCAGGGGAGCTCATAATAGCTAGTCCAACCAGTGAAGAGAGGCAGAAGCCTTTTACTGCTGTTCCCCCCTCATAATGAGTCCACTGCCCTGTGGGTGGGTGGGTGTGTAGACAGCACCTTGGGTTCTGTTGCCTTTTCTTCAGATGCCTGGTCTAGCCACAGGCTGCATGGACAGGGGACCAGCAGAAATATTTTACTCCCCCTTTTATTCTGGACCCATTAATGCCTTTATTACTGCTCCCAGGCTGTGTATATTGTTTTTTCATCACCAGGAGCCTCTCCATCCAGTGTCAGGGTATTGGACTGGCAAACCAAGAGTGTGTGGTTTTCCCCTGCTCTGTTTTTGGGGTTTTCTGACCAGTGCAGCTTGGTGTTTGAGATCTTCTGGCCTTGTTTTAGCTATCAAGGTCAGATGAATGTGGAATCTGAATCTTCATGAATATCATTATGCCCCAGAATTTTCCCAAATTCTGCATGCTGGGACCTTTTCAGATCCTTTGCAAGGCTACTCATCTTGAAAAATAAAATAAATTGGTAAATCTCCATTCCAATTGCAGAAGATAGAATCTAGGCAGCTCACAAAAATGTGAAAATATGCAAAGTAAACAGATTGTTTCTGACAGTAACAACCCTGCGATTGCATAAAGCATCATCAAATTGCAACATGCACATATTAAGCTTTGAGAACAACTGAATTCACAGTGACACATTCTCAGCTCTTGAATTCATTATCACACCTGCTCAGCTTGGAGATTTGCAGTATTGTAACTTGTTCTCAAAGGTGGCCTCCCAAGGAGTGCTATATTATCAAGGTAATCTCATTTGGGTTCAATTTTCTGAATTTCTTTCTGAATTTCTTTCTTTCTGTATGGAAAATTGTAGCAAGGGCAGGGCAAAAGGGTGCCAAATAGAGGTAAATATATGCAAACTCTTCTTTGGGTGCTGCCATCTGGAAAGATGCCCATAGCAGGTCCATAAGTGCTGCTGAAAGGAGATTGGAAAATGGGAACGTGCTGCAGTGCCATCGAATTGTGCTGTAACTCTGATTATAGACAGCCCAGCTGAGCTGATCAAAGTGCACGTTTCCCTTTGTAATTTAGAACCGTTAGCTTTATTAAATAGAAGTTCCTAGGAAAAAAAAACCTAAACCTAAAAATCTGATTTATTGGGCAAATAGCAAGAACTAATCTCCAGCGGAGAAGCTTTTTAAAGCAAAACAAAGAAATTCTTCTGGGCATAGCAGCTCAGCTGCCAGCCCCCTAATAAACACAGTCATCCAAGTACAAAGAAATCCATATTTCATGACAGTGCTACAATTTTGACCCTGGACTTTTTGCTAGGGATTCTTTAAGTCAACATGTTAATGGATACTCTTACAGACTATTATTTGTAATAGTCTAATATATTAATGTGCTGTAGAATTTAAAAGTATGGTTAATTGCTGTGACTTCTGTAGTTCCACCAGGTAGTCTATTGAAGTATTTTCCCACTTATTTTAACAAAACATATATGCACAGACTTACACTTTATGCTTGTCAGTAGATGTTATTAATGTGTATAAAAATAATTTCAATGGTTGTCTTTTCCAGAATTAGTTATTGTTGTTATGGTTAGAATGTGAGAGTTCCCTTGTAATAGTATTTATTTAAGGTCAGAATTAAGGTTACGCTGCAATGCAATACGTTGTTTATAAAGCAAATGTGTATTGAACCAGCACATAATTTATTGTGTATTTATATCCATTTCCTTGATTTTATGTAATTGTTACTTGAAGATGAGACAGTTGATTTATTTATGAAAAATACTTGAAGCTATTAAAGGGTTTTCATTTTTGTTTGTTTTGGTTCACTCTAATGTGTTTTTTTACCCATTTCATTTTCTTATTTCTCACATATGTACTAAAGTACATTTTTCCAATAAGAAAACTATTTCCTTTCATGAAAGGCTCCATGTCATTATAGTAAACGGCTGCAGCATAGTTAATGCCAGAAATGGCTGGGAACTGACAGGCATATATCTGCAGTGCAAGATCTTCAAGGTCTTGCAGAAGCAGCTGGACAGAGAGGAGTCACCCAAGCCACCTCTCGGAGGGGGCACTGGAGTGCAGCACTCTCTTGCACTGCAGGAATGTGTGTGAGCAGTGCAGCATCTGAAAACAGTCATCTTTTGTCATTAAAACAAACCCGTCCCTGCTGCTGCTTCAAGTCTTTCACACACTTATATACTAAAAATCACGATGAATTAAAAAAAGAAAAAGGATATGAAGACTTCTCATCCATATTGCAGAGAAGAATGTTGCAGTCCTATTGAATTTCACATTTTCAGTGCAACTGTCTTGCACAAAAATGCAGATCAGTTTGTGACACTGTTTCATACCCGATTTCTGTTCAAACTGCTAGTCCTGTTTGTTTTTTCTTTCTATAAACCAAATATCTCCATTTTCAGACATAAAAGGAGAGAAACAATAGAGAGACATACAGAAAATTTTCCCTTTAATTCCATGCTCTGAGAAAATATGCCTGCCTATACACCAGTCCATGCCAGTTTCAAGATGTAAGTACATTTAGATCATGTCATTAAATAGGTCTGTATTTTACATTTCATAGGGATAGTACCACTATGTCAGTCACTTTAGCCAGCTTTTTAACAAGACTGGTCTTTATGCCTTAGGATTGTAGGCAAGGCTAGGAGTGTTACACTACTGCAAGATGTCCTCATGAAACTCCCACCTGCTGTCAGCTTTAGAGTTAGAAGTGGTCATCTGCTCCTGTGATCTTTACTGTAACCAAAGGCTCTCAACAGCTCTTGGGAATAAAATCTTTTTGTGCACAGGTCCTGCCTAGTTGCAGCTCGTTATCATACAGTAATGCTGATCACATCTTCTTACCCTTAATGATAAACAAATACAAAGATCCAGATATACACTGCTCTGCTTTGCCACTACTTTTACATTATATATAGGATCATAGAATGGTTTGGGTTGGAAAGGACCTTAAGATCACCTAGTTCCAAACCCCCTGCCATGGGCAGGAATGCCTCACCTTAGACCATGTCTCCCAAGGCTCTGTCCAACCTGGCCTTGAACCCTGATAGGGATGGAGCGTATATAGCTCTGTCTGTCAACAAATAATGTTGTTTACTATGTTTGTAATATATAATGTTACAATAATAATGTTGTAATAATAATATTACAAAATAATGTTTGTCAACTACAAATGTTCCCGATATTTGTGTATTGAGATACATTTTCATATAAATCTGTAAGAAGGCCATTTGTATACTTACAGGCAAATGGGGTTTGCATTTATTACAGCATTTCTATTCCTATTAGAATTCAAGAGGCTTTTTTTCATTGTATTCACAGGGTCTGCAGTGAACTGTTTTAGTCCTTAATTTAAATGATTATCAGCAATAATCACATTTCTAAAGCAGTAATACTTGAGTAAAAAGACTTAGAAAGAATGCGGCACAATAGGGACTATATTTTGGGACTATTTCTTCTTACAGAAATGCTTCTTTAAGCTTTGGGCCAACGCTGATCTCACATTACTGCAGGTATGCTATAATGTAATAAGGTTAAATCTGTGATTTAGCCCCCCTCTACCATTCCTATAGAAGCAAACATACACCTATATACCTTCGTGCAAGCTTTGTTATACTAAGCTGCTCATTTCCACCAAAAAGTGGTATGCTAGAACAGAGGGTGGCTGACACAGCTCCTAATGTGCGTGGTGCTAACCAAAGCCCCTGCAATGATCCCAGCTGCAGACAGGGATGCTCAGCAACCCTAAGGGGAGGCAGGAGAGCAGCCGGGTGTGTGGCATGGCACTTGGAGCAGGTGCATCGCATTACCATCATCACGAGCTATATAATGGCTTGGGAGGGGGCAGGAGTATTGGTTTCTTCAGGCTTGGTGTTGTTGTGGTGGTGTCCAGGTATTTGCTTATTTAAAGTCTTCTGATCTGATTCTTTGTTCACTGGTTTGTTATGGTGGTGGCCATGAAGAGTGCTTTGCCAAAGACTTTCTTTTGGATTAGTGTGGGGCCTGTTCTTTAATCTCTGTAGGGCTTGCGAGGCTATGTCTTTTCTGGATCTGCTGGAAGAAGAGTGGGAATCTGTGCTTCTTTGCTCAGGAGATGTTTCACTTCTTTTTCTCTCTTGGGCACCTTGTAGTTGATCTTTGTAGTGTGTTTTTTAATGCTGGTTGGGTAGGTACCAAGTGCAGCATTGCTGGGGGATGAGCGTACTCCAAATGTTCTCTGCCCAGGTAGTGAAAAACTTGAAGAATAAACCCAGCATTGCTGTATTGCTCTGTGTAACCCTATTGTGACTGTGTTACTCTCATTATAGGGATGAGACCAGTTCTCAAAGAAACTGCTTGTATGCCAAAGAAATTAGGATAAAGTTTGACTGACAAAGCTCAATTAAGAAGTCTCAATACAGTGGTGTGAAATGAGACTATAGCTGAGGAAACAAATGCAGCTGCTCTAAATGACTAGTTGTCATGAAATAACTAATAACTAATGTTATTAGTTGTTATTAAAGAAGTCACACCTGTTTTCTTGCTAGTTTAAGTTCACTGGCTTCTTTAGATTCCATTCTAATTTGCCCAAGACTGAAGCTCTCCCTTTGTAGCTATGTCTGTGTTGAATTTTCTGTCACCTCAGTGGTTGCATGCTGATGCAACTGTACCATACACCGCAGAAAAGGAAAGCTGCAGTTTGTGCTGATGAAGCTCAGTGCGATTTTGAGCAGGAGGTGAAGTCTGATGATGGTCACGGTTGCTCCCTTTGTCTTTGCTTCATGTTTATGCTGTGATCTATGTCAATGGCTGGATGCCAGTTGCTACGATGGAGAGAATTCCTAGAGTATATTAGGTTTAAGTCTTGTCTTTTATTTCGAAGAAGGCAGTTCCTTTTAATCAGAGATTTTAATCATGCTGCTGTTACCTTGAATATTTAATTATATATTTTTTTAATGTGCAGTAGACAGAATTATGAAGAAGGAAAATGAGAAGCACCTCTGCTGGATGACATAAAACTCAAGTCTGGTACCAGGATACACGAATGTGGTGAGTAACTTAGTCTGAGTTCTTCTACCTTGTATTTATTTAGACTTCCTGTAGTAACTTGTACAAAAATAAGTAAAATGTATCTGCCAGTCATGAATGCACAATTAAAAATACACTGTCTCAAGGAAACTCTTCTGATGTTTATTATTCAGTGACTATAAATGCTGGTTCAGGTTCTTTTAGAAAAACAGAAGTGAAGTTAAAACTGCAGTCCTGCAAAACTGGAAAAGTGAGGCTTTCCTCTTTTTTCCTCTCATAAATGTGATTATAAGCCAAGTAAATACATGGTTGTTCACCTGAAATGAGAACATATTTACTACTGCTTTGGAATACTTTTTTTGGGGGGAGAGAACAGAGAGGATTTAATTGTTGCTTTTAGAAAATTTAATGCTAGGTTTTTGAAAGGGTTTGACTAACCTGGCAGTACTTAGTTCACTTAACAGCAGGAAGTGCAGTGTACTCTTTGAAAAAGTGACTAAAGTATGTGCCTTTTATGACTTTTATGAAGAACTAGCTTACATTTATTTTCCAATGTGAATTTAATATAGGATATTATGTTATTTTAGTTTTAGCTCTGCTATGGTTGCTGTTTAGTTTTCCTATGTTTGCTCTTCTGAATATTCTTAAAAGAGGCTCATTATGAAGAAATAGTTTTGACCCTTATACTCTGTATTAGTGAGTGGAGGGAGTGGGAAGAAACAGGATCAAGTCCTCAGTGAGAACCCGAATAATGCACAGATTTTAAACAGAAGGGGTCTCAGTTTACCATCCTTGTGGTCCTTTCCCATTGATTCTGCCACTGGCAAAGTCAGGGGAAGTTTTGATATTGGTTACAAAAAACTCAAAATTGACCTGTAAGTTCTCATTTCCAGTAGATTATCTACTACCTTCTGGTGCTTTTAGGTGATGTTTGAAGCCCCTTAGATGCTTATGCATGCACAGTTTTTGCATCCCAAGTATTTTGCTGTCTTAAAGAATGAGGTAGGGAAATTGTAGGAGAAATATAGGAGTCAAATGCACCTTTCGTAGGTCAGGGGGAGGTGTTGAGGGGTGGCTGAGGCTTTATAGAGAAGGGGCTCGAGCTGGACACCTGGGTCCCTTGAGTGTTGTAGCTGGATATCAGATTGTACATTCAGGATGTAATGCAGGTACTTATGCCCTCAGCTTGGGTCCTGCTGGAAATTTGGAATCAGTCCTGAAACTTATTTTTGTGTGATTGATGGTAATGATAGTAATTGCTAACACTGAGCTGAGGTTAATGCTCCCAAACACTTGTGATTTCAAGTGTCTGGAGCAGGTGCAATCCCCTTGAAGATGTTATCCCTTGAGAAAGAAGGGATTCCTTTCACTTTTAGGTATTTGATGTGAAACTGTATTAATTTAAAGAAGCCAGTAGAGTTTTAGGTTTTGTCAAGTGCTGTATGCTGCAAAGTGTTAATTTCTACTTTGTAGTTGAACATCAAGGAACTATTGGCAATGTATAGTAGAAATTTGTGGTCAGGTTTTAGGTGATGGCTGAAACTTTTTTGTCACAGAGCAGAAGAGCCTTGGAGATTAAGAAAGCATGATTTGGGTAAAGACTTCAATAGACAATTTTCTTTGAGGTGTTGTGTAGAACCATTTTTCAGTTTTAGATGTGTTTTAAGCAGCTTCAGGGCAGTCATGCTATGTTTCATCATAGCTTAGTGAGTTGTAATGTAACATTTAATCAGTCATATTCAGATTAATGGCTTGATTAGATTACGAATAGTATGTATACACTGCATTTTAAACTATTTTAAAATAGTAGCGTATAGTAGTGAACTAAGCTAGTCTCTTGTATTACCTGCCTTATTAGAGTAATAATGTATGTATCTTGTTTTGCAGTATGGTTACTTTTATGTCACTTTTTGACATGTAAATTCACCCATATTCTGCATGCTCCTATTGATTTTTACAAGAGAGAATTGGTTCACTTGACCTACCTTACTTTGATTTTTTTTTTCTTGTTTTGTTTTCAAGAAAATCAATATAATAAAGTAATTCTTTCCTGCTCTTCTCTTCTTCACTAAGCTCTTTTGAAAACAGTCAGAAAATGTCTTCCCTTCAATTATTTCAGACTTGTTTGCATTAAATCCTTTCAAAGGGGCCCATGTAAACGTGCTTCTTTAATCAGGCTGTCTCCCTGTGATATAAGCTAAATAAAATTTTACATTTAAGGTAAGAACCAGTTATGGAGGAAATTGTTCAATATATGTTCCATCCTAATTTCTTTTCATGCAAAACCTGTTCCAGCTCTAAAGTAGGATAGGAGTTTGATACAATGTGCATAATTCATGTTTTTGGCCTTCTGTCTGCCCTTCTTTTTCTGGAATCCTACACATTTAGATTAGGTAAAATTATTCTTGCCTCCTATGAAAACAGTTTGTTGTCAAGCAATACGATGCAACATATAACATAGACTACTTAGGGCGAAGTGCTATTCTTGAATCTGCATGACAAATGCTGACTTCGTTATTTTAGAGTTCTGTACGTTTAGAAAATTACAATTACAACATTGTGAACAGAATTTTTCTGATATTGTAGTAATTAATCTCACTTTTAATAGAGGTTTAGATGACTTACTATAGCTTTCTAGAAGTTTTGCCAACAGTTGAATTTAGCTGTTGCTCACTACTGGTTAAAAATCATCTGCTGGCTCTATGGCTCAGATATCATTTAAGCAGCCAAAAGCCATTTTCTGCTGCTGAGCAGGAGCCTTGCTTGTGCTGACACATGTGCTTCATATGGAGAATCAGACTGAGGTTACTGTACTGTAATGTGGATAAAGGAATGAGGCAGTTCCCTACCTCTGACAGCCATTTGGTTGCCCTTAAGGGTCCTTAACAGCTGGGGAAAGTGAGACAGCTGGGACTTCCCTTTGCAAAACAAGATGTTTTCTCCCACACAATATAGAGGTCTTGTTTAGGAAGTTCACCTCTATATCAATCCAGGTAGTGGTCTAGTGATGACTTCTTAGAAAGAATGGGATACTTTGTACCACCTTGACAATGCTTAGCAGTATTTCTGTTGTAATTCAGTGGCACCAGCAAAAGTACCAGAAATGAGACTGTGAAGCTTATCGGACAGCTTTGATACTCATTGCATGAGCTCTGACACAGAGCCTGTTGTATATGGTTTAAATTCAGTTCTCTGTTATTGTAAAATCCTTATAATTGTGTTTTTGAGATTTCCCAACAAAGTATGCTGAATATCATAATCCTTCAAGGCTGTAGTTTAGACCAAAATGTCTCTGAGCTATGGAAATTTGAGCAAATCAAATATGATTTGCCAAATGAAAAATTGTAAAATTTGGCATTACCACTCTTTGAAAAACAGCATGCTTGTTTTTCATGCTTTTTTAGTTATCTGGAGTCACAGAGCAAAAACTCTTTGAGAAACATTGTATCAGATACTGTCCAATTCAAATGTGGTCATGTGAGATGCTACCATACTAAAGAGAAGTAGTTGAATTTAATAAATGTTTACTATTAAAACACTTTTATGACTCTGACATCAAAAGGGTAGTATTACTTCAATAATAAAAGATTGTAAAGAGACAAGGTAAAAAATGGACTCTTAGTTTTGGGAATTTAAATGCTCATCTTCATTTGTGATTCAACTGGTGATAATATTGGTCAAACTTACCAGCAAATGTAGAAGTTGAACTTTTTTTAAAATATGTTACTCTTATAATTTCCATTTGAATCAGATTTTTGAACTAAACAATTCCAAATTATTCACGAAGGGAAATAGTTATTAAATATTAATGAATACCCTTATTTCAATTAACAGTCTTTTCCTGGTGTAATTTTTGTGAAATCACAATTAATATACTGAATGCTTTGATTAGTGTGGTTGTCTTTTTCTAATTGGAAAGAACTTTGCAGAATCCTCAAGTTTGTCCCATTGTAGTTTTGAAATGGCAGAATTGACTAGAGTTCTTATGTAATATTGTCAATCTGGTATTTAAATATAAAAATAAACCCCTTCCAGTCAAGAAATTCTAAATGAATTTCAGTTTCTTTAAGACTTTTGTGTCTTTCAGGTGCTTTTTGGGTCATTATTTTCATCATTCATAACTAATAACTAACAAGTTCCAAGTTAGAACAGCCACAACAAAGGTGAATCTATCATGAAATATTTCCACACTGAAGTTTTATGTAAAACATTGGACTGCTCATGCACCTGAATGTTTGAAGCCCTGTTTTAGAGGGAATAATTCAGATTCTTCCAGTTGTTTACTGTGAAGTGGGGAGCTGCTGGCTGTGCTGCCTGACTGCACAGACTGCAATTGGAGCAGAGCTTCAAGGCTTGAAATGAGTTTGTGTGCAGAGGCACCTGTGAGGTAATCATAACTTGCCTAAATTCATTCCAATTTATGCTTGTAGAAAGAAATTTTAAATTGAGGATAGTTCCTGCACTTGCAAAAGAAAATAAAACTTTCTTCCCATGCCCAGGTACTGTAGCTGCTATGAGTTTCATGTGCTGCAATCTGGGGCTTGAAAATGGCTCTGGAGAGACTTTCCACTCTCAAATGTGGAATTTCCCTTCATCCCTCTGAAAATACTTACTGAAAGACAGGAATTGGTCCCTGATGGTTAATTCACTGTCGAAGACAATGCAAGCCCATCTTTCCCAAACAGTTTTTATTTACCCATACTATTACTTGGAAATAATAAGACTGTGAGTGCCACTTCCCCCGAAGGTCCACTGCTTTGGTATAGATCCAAAGCCTATGAATCTGTTTTAGAAATTCCTGTGCATGAGTGGTGTTTGGTTTTTGCCTGCAGATACTTAACTGTCCCAGAAAGTGCAGTAATTGTTTAGCACTGGGACTGTATCAACTGTTTTGATGTGTTGTGCTATTTATTTTGATTGCAAGGTCCAAATTCCTTATGTTAGTCTCTGCTATGTAACCCTTCCCAGCTGAGGCAGGATTGCTGTTCTTTTTCTGCCTTGAACCCATACTTGCCTTTGACTACACTTGACTCTGATCTTGCAACTGTCTTACAGTAATAATGACCTCTATGCAGGTCTTTGAGATGCTGTGCCCAGTGTCTGTGTGTAAGGCTTGGTTCCTGGCTCTATCACTGCTTCCAGGTGATGGTTTGTGGGTGTGGACTTGTCATGGACTCTGAATTCCATGAACTGCATGGTGGCTTTTCCACCTATGTGCCTAATAACTCAAGCCCTATTTCCTTGCACCCAGTGTGTTTTTCTAATCAACACTTTTTCTCTCTCCGATAGAAATCAGAGAGGTAGAGAGAAACTTAATGTATGTTATGCTGTTTATACAGATCTTCTGAAAGATATGGCCTTCATCATGGGTGTCTGTAGTAAATATAGCCAGTGTACCACTGGAAGACACAATGTGACAGGTGATTAAATCATGGCAAATAAACACTGAAAAGCTGCTAACAAGTATAATTCCAGGCTTTCACACAGTGTGACTATTAAAATTTAGATTTTTTTTTTTACATGAATTTGTGTTTTCAGAAGTATATTCACGATTATTTCAGTCGTCCACCTCCATCATTCCACATCTAATCAGAAAGCAAAGTAGGCACATCAGATGAGGTTTAAAAAGGGGAAGATAAATGTTTGGGTTTGCATGGGAGTTGTTAGAAGCTGGGTAAACAGAGTAAGAACTTGTCAAACAAGATGGATGTATGGGAAAAGCTTGTTCTCTGTAGCAGCAGGGGAATGGGGGAGAGAGCTGGGGCAGTATATATGTGTGCAGGTGTGCCTCTGCAATGCAAGTTAACATTTACATTTATAGTTGCCACTGCTGTGGAAAATCCTTTTGTTTAATGCTCTCAACCTGCACATCTGAATGCCACAGCAATGCCAAAAGAACCATCAACAATATTCTAATCAAAACAAATATGTTTTAATTTAACAAGTAAAAATCCTAGGAGGGTCAATTCCTTGCTCTATAGTTCTTTAGCTTTTCGAGTGCCACTTACCACTGGTGCTGGGGTTTGCCTCTTAGTGGCTGATAAGTGTCTGATGTGGCAGACTTTAGTCGTTTACCAGACTGTGAAAGTAATTGTGTGAATGGCACTGAGGTGCATAGTGCAAACTCCTGCATGTGAAACAGCTCGAGCAATTTTAAAGCCATTTTGTACTTAATTTGAAAATCCACTTGTAGTTCTTTCATCTCTTGCTTTTGTTGAAACTGTGCTGTAAGATAATCTTCTTCATATCCATAGAGTTTCCATTTAAGCCTGTTTTGTAAATGATTGTTAGTTGACAATAGCTCTGCGTTCACTCTGACTTTGGACTTTGCTCTATGCCTCATACTGCTGTTATGCGGCTGTTTTCATTAAAAATTTAGTAGAACCCATTCGTGTAACATTTGAGAATGACTTTTGCTAGAGATGCTAAGCCTGTTGTGGGCTTCAGTTTTCTCAGGACTAGCACTGTTCCTACAGCTGTAGAACTGAGATGAAATGCAAAAGTACTTTTTATAAATGTGTCTAAGCTGTTTGGTCAGAGTCGGGTAGGTGTTGAAGAAGCTTAATGTTGAAATATTTTCTGACTCTTTTGCAATGTCCATCTTCATTTTCCTTTGTCTTTCTGCTCATGAAAGCTTACCTGCAGCCCAGGTAACCTGCCACTCCCTGCAGTTGTGTCAGGCTCTGCACCTTGGTTGGGTACCTTCCCTCAGTTTCTCCCAGGTTGAGGAACCATGACTTGTCCCCCAGAAAGCTTCAGTATCATTATGTTCTGCAATACTACATTCCTATCTTCTCAGTCCTAAAGCTGTGACTGAAACTGGATTATGTGTATTTTTGCTTTAATTATTAAAAAGAGCTTCAAATAAATTATGTGAGGCCCATGAAGTGTGTCTGTGAGGCTTACTGGGAATTTTCTATGCAGGATGCACAGCATCTACAAGTGATTATTATGAACCAAATACAATTTTAAGTTGGGTTTAAGAATCAGAAATGGGTGTATCTGTCCACTTAGGATCTCTGAGTATATACCTTTGCCTGGATCTAACTACATCGGCTGCTCATGGAGGTTTTCAAAAGTCTTTTCCTTGCCTCCCCTGCATATATTCCTGGGTCACCTCTATCTTTCCATGCCTTTTGTGTGGGACTGTTTTTGTTCTACCAGTTACCTGCCTTGGACTGTGTGTAAGGCAGCAGGGGGACACTTTCTAAGCATGCCTCTTGCATTGATGTAGGTTGTCCATCAGAGAGCAGTTTTCTGGGTCACAGTTACAGATTCTTGCACTGAGTTCCCTACATTCTCATCATGGTGTGGGACTGAGGCTGGTGTCATATCTTGAGTGGAGGGAGAAGCATTGCATCCAGCTGCTGGAACCACTGTAGATGGAGTAAGCAGAAACCTGTCCATTTCCGAAATTTGTCTGGCATATAAACTATGCTTGATGGTGGACTTTGTATTGACTTAGTTATGCAGCTTGCAAGGACTTTTATTTCCCTTCAAGCATTTTATTCTGCAGTTCTTGAGTTCAGCAGTGTATCTTTTTACATAGAAATCACTGTCATAATTTATGATATGCTTGCTGAATTTAGTACTTTGTAAAGGCAATAATCCTAAGTATGAATAAAAATTCAGCACTCCAGGCAGTAATAGAATCAATCCTTATATTCCTAATATACTGTAGCATTTTTAAAGGTTAAAAAAATTTTGTTTCTGTTTGCCTCTGAATGGCTTCTGAATGATAGTTGTCTTCAGCTGATTACTTCTTTGACATCCATACAACATTCTGTGTTGTACATTCATAATTTAAGATATGAAATGTGTTGCAAAGAAAGGAATGGAATTTGGGTTTGGAGTTAAATATATATACCTCAAGACAAAATTAGCAAGGAATAATGCATACATTCCTAGTCTTTATGTTTACTTAGTATATACACAGGGTAGGAATGAATATATTATATCATGATGCATATGCTCTCATACATAAAGTGGAAACCATAAATATTTTAGTCATTTTGGATGTAGAGCGCCTATTCAAAGTCAGGGGGAATTTTGTATGGAAAGAAGTATTCAATTTAACCTCAAAGACTGAGACCATCTTCGATTTAACTGAAAGTGATGGGGATGTCCCTTGATGAATTTGAAGAACAGGTTCCTCACAGTTATGCCTGTCATGTTTACTTATGTAAAATTCCATTTGTGAAATCTGTTTTGCAGGTTTTTGCTGGCTTTGCAATATTAGCTAGTGATATGTTTTAAATACGAGTTATGCTAAACTTTTGTTGGTATAGATGGAATTAAAGGAGTACATACCTTTTTGTTTATAATCTTGTTTGTAGAACAAGATCTCTTATAAACTGTGTTGTAAAAAAAAAAAAAGGTGCTGTGGAACAATATTACATCTTGCAAAAACTGGCAGGGTTTGCCAAATACACTGTATTAGCCTATATCATGTCCCTTAGATGTAGACCAGGCTTCTGAAAACCATGCCATTCAGTGAAGTCTTACTGGGTTATGGATCCATAACAGCTGCTGTACTCTTTGGTGGCAGTTGCATGAGACAAGAAGTTGCTGTGCCTTCCTGCTGCTGCCAAGGATGTTCCAGTCCCATTCACTCTCCTTTCTCACAGCCTTATGCTGGCACATATATTGCTCACAGCAGCTCTAGCACCACTGAGCCACCATGTGAGCCAGTGGGTGCTGAAGCCTGCAGAGGTGGTGGGAGCTTGAGTGGAAGGACCTGGGCAGTTGTAGGATGGGTCTGGGCAGGAGCAGAAGGGAAGAAACTTTCCCTCTGCTTTTTCCACCAAGGAGTTCTCAGTTCCGCTGTCTTGGAGACTGCAGGATTGCTGGGTCATTTGATGGCATCTGAAGAACTAGTTAAAGTATTTATTCCTCCTTTCCTCTTTCCTTTTGCTCCCCACTCCCACTTGCCTAGGGCTGCAAATCACCTGCTTCTGAAATATGATTAGAAAAATCCATCCATGCAAAATTTGGTTTTATGTTCTTGGTATCCATTTTTATCTATGAAGTATTACTGTTCAGTCCTTGTCTGATCAGTTGTTGTTCTCTATTCCTGCATGTAAATGGTCAAAAATGACTGCGCTTTAACAGCCCTCTTTCTCCATCTCCTTACTTTCAGTGGTTCAGCTTCAGGGTCTGTTTGAGATATTTGTGAGCTCCAGGAGTGATAAAGAGAGCAAAAACCTATTCTTGGAGATGTGTTTATTTTTCTTGATCTACCTTGTCTTTTTGCCTATAGTCTTTTGTCTGTAGCTATTAATTATAGTCAGGACAACATTTTCGGTGATTAATTGACTACTGCTTTAAACAATAAGGCTGCTTAATAAGCAAAAGACTGCGCAAACTTCTATTTTTGTGAGACCTTGGGTAAGAAAGCTCCTGTGCACACTAGCAATTTTGGTGCTATAAAATGAGGGGAAAATCTTTTACTTCCTGTTTAGACTAATAAACCACTTTAGGTCTTGGCACACTTCTTGCTTTAACTCTTGATTAAAACCTAAACTTACTGGCATTTTTTAAACAGAAATGGAAAATAACATTTAAAAGAATTGGACTCGCTAGTGATGGCAGAAGGAGGTATGAATTACAGCTTTTTGTGATAACTGGCTTCACAAGACCATAGAAAGGAATTATAGAATTCAGATGAAAAGAGGATGTGATCATGCCAATTCCCTTCTTGATTTCACCATGGAACCAAGTTCAAGCTACCGCATTAACGTGCAGCCCTGAGTGTCTGTCTCTGAGTTGCTGTGCCCTCCAGTCACTTTTTGGATACTGTTGATTTCCACTGCCTGTGTAAGAAATCAGCCATATTCTCATAATAATTTATAAAAATCTTTGACATCTTGGGTGTCTGCACCATCACGATACTGTCAACATTCTCAAGATACTGCAAAGACTTTATCAGCAGACTCAATGATGGGTAAAGTTGCGACCTGTGGGTAGTGTTGGCTTAAGCTGAAGGCTGGCAAGGTGGACCACACTCCTGTATCAGTGTTTTCGTGCCGCAGCTTCCTCTCCTGACACCTCCTTTCTCCCTGCATGGTTTCTCCGTGTGGTGGACTAACAGCATAAATGTTTTTCGCTAGCTGGAGTCTTCTGCATTGTCAGAGAGATCATGACCTCTCCTACTCTTGCCCAAATTAAGTACCTTAAACAGCTGTCATATGTACACACAGTGTACTTTTCACTGGAGTACTTAATCTTTTATTTTTATGGTTTGAGTTTTTCACCTCTTTCACCTCCCTTTATCTGTTTTTACCTGCATAAATTATTTCACCATGCCTCTTAAATGAGATGCAAATATAATAATACTTCATATGGCATCATAAATATTATATGGCATCATAAATACTTGAAATCAAGTAAAACTAATTCCACCTTCCCACCTTCAAATGCTGTAATTCCTTGTGATGACACTGCTTCTGTTAAAGAAGCCTTGATGACTGTGAACATGTCCCTGCCTCTGTTGCTTGGCCTGTCTTGCATCATTGCTGTTCTTCTGGTTTTTTTTTGAAATAGCACAAGCTAAAACAGCTAGCAGCCACAGGAAAGTATGAGATTTTGTATTGATGGAGATATTTAAAGTGTCTCCAACACAGTTAATAGCAGGCGTTCTGCCACTTATTCTGAGATTTGCTTGTAAGTCTGTATGTCATCTATAATGGCTCTCTTTATAATATGGAAAAGGAAGGCACTAAGTATCTTGCATATTGGCTGACCTACATCTCTCTCCACTAATGGAGCTGACAGCTTTCTTCCAGGAATGTGACAGGGACATTATTTGTTTTCTCAAGTGCTTCTTCTAGCTTCTCAGGAGCTCATCTTACTGCTGTGCATATACAACACAAAAAGGCTGATTTCATGCTCTAGAACTCTAATTGTAGATTAAACCAATCAAACTTGATACACTTTCATGGCCTCTAGCAAAGCAGAGTCTTCCTTGGAATCCCTAGGTGTAAAATACCCACCATAATAAAAGCAGATATTTACTGCTGGCTTGACAATAATGAGTACTTCCGTAGTGCTCTAATTATAACCCAGACAACTCTGTCAAATACAGCAAGGCAGCAAAATCAGGAATGTACTGGATTAAGATTACTGCAGTCACTTGGTTTGAAATTAAGGATAAAAAAACCCAACCCAAAACCCTGCAGTTGATTGAGTTTAGTCATCCTTTACTGAACCATCCTAATTCTACTGGTTTACTGAGAAGCTGTGTGAATACAACAGCGAACATTCACATCTTCTTCCACTGGCAGGAGAAAACTTGTGGAGAATTATGAGAAGATTTATCACCAGGCAATAATTCACCTCCCTAATCAAGCTGTATCAAGCTAATCAAGGTGGAGGGAATAACAAAAAGTATTCTTACAGATGTATTTTTAGCTATCTGTCTGTAAACTTTCAGGTCATCTGTAATATATTGTAGATGACACTGCTTATCAATAAAATTGACTTAAGTATCTTAAATCAAACCCGCAATTAGAATAAAATTGGCATTGCTAATATATGCTAGTAATAGGATGGAAATCTCATTTTGTGAAACACTAATGATTTGTACTGTTTACAAATTAAACTTTTAGAGTGTTATAATTGGCCTACTAATGTACTGTTAATGCCTAAAGCAAGCCAAGTTGATCTATTGTTGGGCAATAAAGCTCTTGGAAACAAATGGTGATAATAAATCAGTTTTGTAAGCTTTTTTTACTTAAAGCCTGAGGATAGATCCTTAGAAAGGGATCTGAGAGAATATCACTTAAAGTGCTTTGGGGTACGATTTAGAGGGGAGAGGGAGGTAGGAGGCCTTTTGCTGAGCATAGAAAAAAGAGGTGACCTGTCTAGAATTTTCTTGACAAGCTGTGTATTGTGGGAAACTTACGCTTGCCGAAAGCAGTCTGCCAATTGTAAGCTCTATAAATACTTAAGCATTTTAACCAATGCTGCATGGTGATTACCACAATTTTCTGGGGGAGGGGCTTTGATGTATTAGGTGAATGACCTATCTAACTATGAAAAATATACGATTAAACCCTTTGTTAGGTGTTGAGCAAAAAACTGTCATCAGCTCTAACACTTATTACTACACTCCAAAGTGCCCATATCTGATGTCAAAAAGGTCTTTAATACAAAAGTGATTGTTGTCCTCAGCAAGGCAATTTGGAAGAGTGTCTTCTGAGGGCTGGGCACTGGCTGCTTGGTCAGACTTGGTGAAAGAAAAAGCCATGAACAGAAACATGTCTATGTTAGGGAAAAACATGATAGATGGCAGAAAGGAATGACTTTCTTCATCAAATCCATTATGTCATTTCACCATTTCTAAATGGAATGGGAAAGCGTTCTGTTGCTCTTCTCTTTTGCTGTTTTTCAAAGGAAAAAGAATTTGTGTTCAGCATCTTTGAATAAGCTGGCTGTTACTGAGATCTTATTCCCTCTGTTACTCCTCTAAATAGAAGCTGTCCAGAAAAGCTTGTTTTCAAAAAATGAGTTATTGGAGCAAAAGAGGCTCTACCATTGAGCTTAAAAGTAGAGAAAATTCCTACAGTTGTGGAGAAGATCCGACTATATTTAAATGTATGAACTCTACAACTTATATCAGTTGGAAGTATTTTGATTTTTTGGGTTCTCTGACAAAAAAAAAAAATCAATCCTTCCTTTTTCAACTGAAGTCATGGTAATCTTTGTAATATTATCACTTTCTTTATAATAATCTGATGTGAAATAACAAACATCTATGTCTTTCAGACCAATAATTTGAACATTACATTTATATTCCTCCTATAATAATTTTTGGGATTTAATAATCTTTGAAGTGTTTGGAAGTGGCAGTATTCCAATGTAGCATATTTAATGATACTTTTCATATTTGCCAAAACAATCGTCAGCCAAATGAGAAGTCCTCATACAAATAACTTTAATTTTTAAGCTTCTGATATGGCCATGACAACATGAATTATTTGTTGAAAAAGACAGGCGATTTGTCTGGTTAGGTGTGTTGCTTGTGGACAATACCAAATGTTTAATATTAAAATAAAAATATTAATCCTCTCTTTCAGCTGATTGCTATGCAAGAGGAATAAACTTTCACTGCAGCCCCTCCACATCATAAATGTTGTTAATAACTGCTTCCTGCTACATAGGTGCACTTACCTCTACTATAATGACTTTGGTGTTTTATGTTCATGTTTGACCTTCCAGTGATGTATGTCAAAAAAAACCCCAGCAAACCCTATGGTGAGTGAATGCCAGCTTTTTGGATTTCTGTACCTTGTCATAACTAACCACATGATATGCCCATGTGGTAAAACTCCCCTGGGAGGTGAGTTATGATTTTATTGAAACAAATAGGCTGTCTTTTTGCAATTTAAATTGCTCCCTGAATGTTAAAAAAAAATAAAAAAATCTTCAAAGTATTTCTGCTAACCCTGAAGGTAAATTACGATGGAGAGGAAAATTTTCAAAAATGCTAATAAAGTTACAAAATAGGAAACAGACCTTGTAGAAAAGAAATGCTTAGGAAATGGAAAGCTCATTCAGAGGCTGGGAAACACTTGGTGATAGCTGGAAGTCATGAGATGGAGGAGGAAGACACGACAGGTTAGTTTGGAACTCCTGAGGGACTTCAGCGTGTGCAAATAATAAGGCAGAGTAAGAAGCCAAATGTCCTGAAAGATGCCTTCAGGGTTTGCTTATGGTTCAGGTGCGAATCCAAATAATACTGTGAATGCAGTTTCTACACGGTATTGACAACTTGCTGTATTTCTTATCTGATTTTAACCTTTACAGACAACGGGTTTCTGGCTGATCACCCAGAATTTGTAGTCATGATGCTCTGATGTCAGACAGTTGCATTGGAGTAATAAAATTGTCATAAACCTATATTGGTACAGGAACACATGAAATATTATGGATCCGACCAGGTGTCCATCATATCCATTACTGTCTCCAACTGCAGTCTTCACCACTACTGTTAGAGCACTATGAAAAAAGCTGTAAGTAGGAATGGATAGAAGGCCATTTGTAATTAAGCCTACAAATACAGTTTTGCTGTTCTTGGGAATTCTTTGATACGTTTATGATGTATTTTTTTAAAGCATTTCTAATGTATGCTCAAATAGAAGAAATCAAGGTTCTCTTCTGCCTTGATCATAAAATCACAGAGTGGTTTGTGTTGGAAGTGGTTTGTGTTAGTTCCAACCTACCTGCCATGGGCAGGGACACCAGTTTGCTCAAAGCCTGATTCAACCTTGTCTTGTGATTAGAGCTGGATCTGTGAAAAAGAGCAGTGAGACTGTTCCACAAGGATTTTAGCTTTAAAATACAATTCTGTCCCCCAGAAAACACCAAGGCTTTCCTTTAGTGTATTAAAAGAATCCCAAATCGATAGCCTTGCAGGGTTTCTTTCCCTATTTGTGCCATCTTTGTACTAATTCCTTAGTAATATTCAGCAGCCATGGAAAAAGCATGCCTTGCTCTCCCCAACCACCCGTGTTTCTCCTTTCATTTTGAAACTGGGAGAGAAAATTCCTGGATGTTCTCTAAACTCTGTGACCTTACAGGGTTGGCCTGATCCTGCTTTGAAATAAGGGGTAGGAAGGATATGTGTAGTTTGGGTAGCCGGTGGCAATTACAGCTGCACAAAATCAACTTCAACAAAGATAAATCAGAAGGAAAAATTTCTCATGAACCTGCTGTAGGACTTGTGGAGAATTTGCTGGTGCAACTCTGAGCTAAAAGGCTAATACATACAGCGTGTATCAGCTTTGAGGCAGATAAATGATGGAAGAAAAGTGATGTGAGTACATGGAACGGGAGCTGACATGCTAATTTCATTGTGGGTTTTCTTTCTTTTTTTTAAATACTCTCATTAAAGTGCATTGGGTCTCACAAGCTTGAGAAGATCAGCACATTTTAAAGCGCATGAAAGTTCCACAAAGTAATGACATTTCAAACTTCTTGAAGAAGGGGGTTGAGAATGGAGGGAGGAGAAGGAGCAATCATCAGGTTGCAGCTGTTTGAAGTGACAGCTCAGAGGATTTACTAATGTAGCTGCTAGGACTACATTGCTTGAGTCACAATAAAGAGTAATAGAAGTGGAGGTATTGAAAGACAATGACTTAAGTTGATGGAAGGGTAGCAATGTATTTAAACATACAAAAGATTTGGAAATGGAGGAGTTACAGAAAAAGAAAATCAAGGAAAATGAATGAGAGAAACCCAGAAAATGGATGTGACAATGCCCCAAGCAGCTCAGCATGTGTGAGATGTGTGTTCTAATAAACAGTATTTACTAAAATATCAGTGTTGTTCATGTGGCTTTGTATTGTGAAGAATATTTTTCACCTTCTGTAATGGGGAGCAGCTGGGAATATTTGTACTGGTATGAGGGATTGCTGCTTGTACTTAACTTTAATGAAGTTATATGTTTCCATATGGAGAAGTAGTATGCACAGACTGATGAAATTATAGCTCCAGGTTGCTGAAGTCTGACCAAGTCCAACAAAAAAAGGACTTGTGCATGATGCTGGAGGAATATTCTTCTTTACTGTGGTCTCCTTCAGTGGTGGGAGTTACTGTCATCCGTCACAGACACCACAGTAATTAATTGCAAGAGATTGTGAGTAATGGCAGTGGATGTATTTTATATAGGTAGCACTAGCAATTGTGGGGCTGTTCACTTCTGGAAGCCTACTGATAGAATGGGTAGAGAGAGTCCACACAGAAAACCTAGAATAAGCTGGAGACATCACTGGCATCAGTCTCTTGAAGCTGTGCTGGATCAAACGGGGTATGGCAAAGGTGCTTGAATGAAGGAAAAGTATGATACAGCCTTTGAAGTAATGTAGTAGAAGTACATGTGTCAAGTATAGTCATATTTAGACCTTTCATTAGTCAAACCTGGAAGTTCTCTGAAGGTCTTATCACCATCAGCCTGAAAAACAGCAGCCCTGGGGGAGAATATACAAAATCTGTAATTAACTTAAGCTCACTGAAGAGAACTAAACCAAAAAATTCAAATAGCTTCTGTGGAACAGTAGCACATGAAATGAGTAGAAAGATGCTGGGGTTTAGATAGCAAACTAAAATGAGGATATTAGTATAGCTGTTGTTCAAAATCTAAGGATTACAGCTGTTACATATGTACCCTGTGAGATGAAATCAGAGTATTATAGTAAAGGCAGAGGAAGAAAGAATAGTATCTATCATTGGCAAGGCCTTAATTCTGAGCTGAAAAGGTCAGTGTTATTTATAGAAGCAACGTGATCAGAAGTCTCTAAAATAATTGTGTGCTGGAAAAGGCAGTCTGAATTTTTTTTTGATTTATACTTAATTTCTACCAGAATATTCCTTCTTTTTCTCAATTTGGCTTAAAATGCAAAATTAAGGAGCTGAGAAAATGTTGTAGTTAAAATGCAGAACTGTTATTCTGTACTTCCTATCATTCATCTATAAGAATGTGAAGTCAGTAGCTAGCACGTAGCCTGCGTAGTACCTTTAAAAGGGTGACTTTTCTAAGCCTTTCTGCAGACCACATCTCTTCAGTTTACTGTTAGCTGCTGTACCTTTTTATTGTCATTGTTACCTTTCTCTTTTTAAGTATGTATTGTATACTAATATATGTTACAGGATGGCCTGAAGAAAGCTGACAGCATGAATTCTACCTTCTGATACACTGCTAGTACCCAGTCAATAAGAGCTTTAAGTGTTTTATTTTAAAACAAAAGTCATTGCCTTATAAATCAATGTGCCACAGCTGAAATTTTTAAGAAATCCTGCAGAATTTCATCATAAAAAATACCCTGGTCTGTTCTGGGCTCATCCACTGTGATAAACAGAGGATTCAACAAAAGTATCAATGATAGCCAGATTCAGCATCTTTATCTAGTCTGTTTTCCTGTGTGTCACTGTAGAATTGTTTCTGACAAACGGAAAAGACTTCCAAGAGTGTATAACTTAGTACCCAGTTATATGTAGGCTGAAGTGTTCAAAGCACAGTTATTACAGCTGTGTGTGCTGCAGCTCTGGGTGAGTGCTAGGTAATGCTTCTGTGTTGCGGATGGAAGCATTGCTGTGTAGTTAGATTTGACTGGTCCTGGACATGCAGGGAAGTATTGTGCAGCCTTGAAAGTGTTAGTTAGCGTGATAGCCTACATGCAGCAAGTGGCTACCTAATACACTCAAACAGTTTAAAGTTTTGACAACATTAATGAAATACTAAACTGCCATGTATCTGCAGGGCTTGCATGGCAGCTGGCAAAATTCAGTTGGAGATGCTGCTGTACAGGTTGTGGACGAACTGTGAGGGAGAGGTGCCTGCGAGGTCTGAGCAAACACTGATTATTTCTGCAAGTATTCACCTTCTGAAATGAATTAACTTTTAATTTTACTCATAGAAAATGGGAAGCCTTGTTCAGATACAGGCTGTCACTCCGCTTTAGGACAGCACATTTTGTTGCAGAAATGTAAGCGTATTTATACTGTCCCTGGCATTTAAATTATTTTGTATTAGTCTGACTAAAACTTTCTTATTATGGCTAGTTACACTGTAAGCCAGGAAGGCCAAACCTTCTAAACTGACCTTTACAAGAAAAAGGGATAAACCATAGAAATTTACCAGTTGCTGTGCCCTCTGCTTACTTGTAGCTTTTAATATCCAGAAGCTAAAGCTGGTTTTAAGCTATATCATCTCTAGGGAGAAACTATTGTTGCTATTACACGTCTCCATGGGTTTCTCTCTGAAACACTTTCTTACTACTATTTTGTTTGCAAACTTATTTTCCTAGGTTTGTAACCTCTCTTCAGCCCATGTATTTTTGTGTGTTGTAGTTTTTCTTGTCATTCTCCCTCTTTTCACCTTGCTTCTGAAGAGTGCTGCATTCTGCAGTTCTGTTGCTGCTCTGCTGCATGTTTCTGTAGGTATCTCCTAATCTTTCTTTTTCCTTCTGCCTCCCAAAAGCCACACGGTATGTATGCACAGAAGTACTTCAGGCTAGACTTATTTATGAATTTGCCAGAAGCAGGTATTTATGGGTATTCTCTGTTTATTCTTTCATGCAGCTGATGGCTGTTGCTGCTTTGCTTTAGAGCCACAGGAGTGAGTCCTTAAGTGAATAACTACATGTCACCCTGAATAGAATAACACTCACGTACTTCATCTGCAAAAAATTCAGGAAACTGGAAACTGCATAATAGCAACCAGCAGGATAGCTGAGCCAATTCAAGACTTTGGCACCAGAAGGCTTCTGTAGCCATTTTGATGTATCCAAGTCTATCTCTTCTGTTTCATTCCCAAATGTATTTGCCTCATAAAAAATGCAAAGATAAAATGACATAAATGCATATAGAAAATATCACCTAGCAAAACCAACAGAGGGGAAAAACAGTGTTGAAAAGAGAATTCTACCACAACCAAACAAGACTCTAAAAATAAAAGAGATACAGTAGTAATAGCCCTAGAGTTTGATCTGTTTACTACAGAGTCTTTATGGAGCAGCGCTGAGCAGTTGTTCAGGACCTACCTGGTAAAAAGGAGACAATGTAATTACGCCATGGCACACTGAGCTACCCCTCTGTATCTTGATAACAGGCGTTTCTCTTTCTGATGCTAGTTGTAAGCATATTTAAAATTGTCCTTCCAAAACTGGAAATGTGAAAGCTCAAACCCAAATAAGCTTAGAAATGAACAGGTCAGAAACAAAAGCGACTTTCAAACACAAGTGGAATCCTTCCTCTATTACTCCTGCTTCAGTGGAAAGGCGGTTGCTTACACAGTGCCTGACAAGAATAGGCAATGTCTTCTTGCCTATTCCTGTAATCACTCAATGTTCATTATATGGTTGTTTTTTTATCGTGATCCTGAAGGTAAAATGATCAAGAAAATGGATTTCAGCAAGAGCTGCATGGCAGTAGCAGCTTAGAGAGGTAATGGTACAAAGTGCAACATGGGAGTTCCCATACACACTCTTGATGTGCATTTATATTTTCTTTGCCCCTTCAAGTGCTTGGGAAAATGCTACAGGTCTTCAGCACCAGGCTCTATTCTAAATTTCTGATTTGATATTACTAGGTGGCTCACATTGTGAAATACTTGTGGGGTTTTGTTTTCTTTGTCCACCTGTAACGATTACTACTAAACTTGCCTTTAAATGGGGCTTCACAGATATGCCATAGAAGACCAGAGCCAGGGAGAAGAGCGCTGCCCCTCTGTGCTTCTCTGCCTAGGGCTGCAGAGAGGGTTGAAGGTCCATGGAGTTGTAAGTGGGAACAGATGCATCTTCTCAGCCTGGACACAAAATCAGTTGGTAGAAAAGGAGGATATTGTTTTGCTAACTCAGCATCTTGTCACAGCTGAAGGAGGAGTATGGCTTGGTCAGGATAATTGTGTATGGTGCTGGTGGGGACTAGAGACCTTTCTTCAGCATGGACCATTTAGGCTTTCCCAAGCTGAGAGTCACGTTGTCTATGTCTTTCCAGCTTGTTTCTCTACTCTCATAAACTTTGCTTTGTTTAGAGGCAATAGTTTAGTCTGTCACTTTTAAATAGTGAAAATATTGCTTTTTAGCCTTACATATTGTGTAACCCAGCTTTACAGTTTATGGCAGCATATAGAAGAAAACAATTAAAAAAGTAGTTCTGGTTATGAAAAAATGTAACAAAAATTATGTTTAATTTATGATAGTGTAACACATTGCTGCAAATTTCATATGGATGAGTGACACAAAAAGCAGTGCTTTAGTTGGTAACATGAGCCAATTTATGACCATCAAGTGGGTTAATGCAAAGGAGAGCTTTTACCTATCTACTCTTGGAGAACCTGTGTGGGATGATGGCTCATGCTGAGCATGGTGTCCTGTGAGGGATATGGAGAACGTTTTTCAAGTGCTAGGGACGGTGAGTAGATGAGGATGCGCAGAACACTTCAGTGTCACTGTCATAGAGGTTTTGGGGGAAAGCATATCTGAAAGACTGTCCAGCAGAAGGGAAATGATTTGGGGAGACTTTTCTATGAGAACTGCTGGATGTGTGTGAGGGAAAGGGATTTGGATGCTTTCCTGAGGTGGAAGATGAAGAAATGCAGCAGAAGTCAGCTAAGCCTACAGAGTTTGGGTCTGAAGAGGCTGTTTTGCCAGAGTGGAGACCTGAGCAACAGTGGAATAGATGCTTTGCCAAATGAGAGGCTTTTGAGTAGAGCTTGGAGGAAAAAACATACAAACCACGACTTAGTTGGTGGCCAAAAGTCACAAATTGTTTTTTAGTGACTTCTATGCAAGTAATTTTAGTCTGTTTAATTTCTGAGGAATTTAGGAGACAGGAGGTAAGAACTGCCTTAGTTAAGAGATAAGGAAACGACAGCGGTTTCAGCACCTTTTCCTGATTGTGACTATTACTGTTTTAAAAATGCCTGAGACTATTAAAAATTGATCTATTGATTTTATATGATTTTATGTATTGCAAGCCGTTTTTACAGTGTCTGCCATGTAAAAGGTGCAATTTCCACTTGGTATATATCAAGATGAACTAGTTCTATATGGAGAAATAACTCACATAGCTGCTGCAGTGTTGAATCTAGACAGATCTATGACATTATTTGCAAATCAGTCCTGAGTGTTTGAGAATACAGCATCACAAAAGGGAAAGTAAAACTTTCAATATCTTAAACACAGGTTTCAAATACTAAAAAGAAAATAAAGGCAAGCTGCTTCCCCCTCCTTTTTGGGGAAATAAACACTGCCAGGAAAAAAATTGTAGATACATATTTGGCAAAAAATTGTATTTTTTTCCCCTATGTCTCATGATGAAGTATGAATAAAACTTACAGTTTTACTTACAGCCAAGGCCAGTTCTGTTTTAATGTTTTTACTTATTTTTTTACTGTTTGTTTTCTTTAAAAAAATCAAATTCTTTCAATATAAAAATACATTGAATTCAAGGGATTCAGCATTTTAAGATTCTGCAAACCGGATCATTGCCTATGATCTTTTTCTTTAGTTCTAATTTGCAGAGTAACTGTCCTTCTCCCCAGTGAGGATTAAATGATCCCCTGTGAATGTTCCTTAGCTCTTAGACAGCCCTTGGAGCCTCTCATCCCCTGCTAAGGAGCACAGGTTCAAAGAGGAAAAACCTGTTTGTATTAAATACATAACCTTTCTAAGCATAACCATCTAAAAAATTTTAACTGGGCACTTTTATTTGATCCCATTCGGATGGGCACCAGAATGATTCAGTCTTCAATATTACTGTAATATATAATGCTATGGATAACTATGAAATTTAAAAACATCATGTTTTTCACATTGGTATATAACTTCTGGAGCTGACTGTGGATTTTTGTGTAATAATTGTGTTGGCTGTTTTCTTAATTTTTCAGAATTGTATTGGGCAAGCCAGAATACTTTTCATTTTAAAAGAAGTCAAGAGTATGGGTGTGTACAAATTAGCGACAACCAGTCCTAGCTTCAAGGTGCAGAGTTTAATCCAGGTTATGTGTACTCATTAGGTCTGGGAACATTGATTCATGAAATACATTATATCTATTTAAAGGAAGGATTTAAAAATTAACCTGAAATCGGTGCATTCTCTACTACTGGATGTTATGTTGATCCCTCTTCTAATAGCTCTATCACGTATGAAAATATTGCCATTGAGATCTTGCACACAAAGGCATTTGCCTGTAATTTTGTTTGTAAAAGGTCAGTCCACATTGAGAACTAGATTTGTAGCTGCTGTGTCATCCTATGGCTAAATCTGAGGAAAGATGCTTTTTTTTTTTTTCTCTGCTTTTGCCCTCTCATGTTTCTAAAAAGGATAATACTTGTTCTCTGGTGCTGTGCATGGAGTGTCTATGCTTTTCATGGCACACAGCAACTGTGGAATATTTGAGAGCAATATAACATAGAAGGAAAATATTTTTGGTTTGTTGTTGGTTTTAGCACCTGTCTTATTGATCCTGACTTATCAGGGAGAAGATAAGGAGTGTTGTCAGATAGGCTGATGGCTGCCTACATCACAGTATGATTTATGATGTCACAATAGACAGTAAGGCAAATAAAAAAACCTTCAATTTACTCTTAATTTTCTGGGTCCTGGCTATTATACTTGACTAGCAAAATGATGTTTTAAGTCATGTCCACTTATGTGCACTTATCTTTCTATGGTTGCAACACTGACCGTGAAAACCTTGTCTCATGAGACACCAGGATCCAGACTTGGTGGAAACCAGCTTAGTTTCTGTCACAATATTACTGTTACTAGCTGTGTTACTAAATTAAGTTTAACTATATGCACATTTCTCTAACCTTAGCATTTCTCTCTGTTTTTATTAAACAGAATTAAAACCAGGTTTACTTAACCTTTTATCTTCTCCTTTTCTTCCAAGACTGTAAGGTAAATAGTTGAATTTCTTCAGGTTTGCTTGTGCTTGCATGAGGTGAGAGGGGTGGAAACCTTATTGCATGAAAGTCAAATCAGTAAGATTAGCTTATTCTTTTACTGCTAAAGACTTCAGCTGAGCTTTTCACTTGGCTCTTACAGCACTGAATTCCATATCTGAAATCTATGAAAATTACCTTTTACACTCCAGAGACTCTTGTTTGACTAACTCTTAAGACTTGAATGAAAGCCAGCTGTTTGAAGACTGTTGTGGTCCTGGAGGGAAAGAGCCAAGGCAGACATCGGGATGCAGATCATTCGTTTTATTGGTGCATCATGCTCAGGTCACACCTATAGTTCTCTAAAAACTACTGCTCAGCTTACTAGAGCTTACTGCTCTGCTTAGCTAGATTCAAAATCTTTGAAAGGCGCAAGTATGGTCTTGTCTAACACAGTATTTTGGTAGCCCTGATAACCCAGAAACAGCCATAGTGTCAGGAAGTGATAATGTTTCTGTCTGTGATGACTCAGGCAGGGTGATCTGTAAGTGTTACTCCACTGGCTTTCCCTGACAAAAGCCGTTTTGGAAGCAGACACAGGGATTGGTCCTCAACGTGAGGCAGAAATGAGACAAGCAGACATAGTTGATGATGATGTGATGAGGAAGAAAATAATCCAATATTGTGTTTGCTTCTTGCACTGTTGTTTACATACAAAAATGCCTTAAGAAGTTGTAGCTAGGTTGTGAAACGAGTACTGATTTCAGTTTGGTAAGCTGTTGTTGTGTATCTTATAGTTGATTAACTGGAATGTATTTATCTGTCTGAGGAATTATTTAAGTCTTCTATTCACTGCTACAAAAAGACCAGCTTGTTTCCACTGATGTTTGTGTGGAACTACAGCTCCTTCTCACCATCAATTTCCTCTCTTCTCTCTCTTAAACTTAAGATGTGTTGGTAATCACTGCTGATATGTGTCCTGGAGCAAAGGTATACAGCTGGTCAGGGAGGGAAACGAATATGCACTGGACCCAGCTGCTCCTGGAGTTGATGTATCTGTGTTTCTGTCCTCTAGAAATACTGAAAATGCCTGACTCCAAAAGGGAAAGATGAGGACAAAAAAAGCTGTTCTCAGTTAATTCTCCTCCCATGATGCCATGGAGGAGAGAATAAAGAAAAATGGGGGGGGGGGGGCGGAATAATGAAATAAGATTTCCTCATGTGAATATTATTTCAATATTTAAAATATTAGTATTATACTCATAGCAAACTACCAATCTAGAAGTACTGTAAATTAATTTTATTCTAGGTTTTTTGAGTTGTGCTAATGCTGTAACAAATATTGCATTCTTAGATAACTTTTTAAAATATGATACTACGTTTTAAGATTTAGATTTGAAATGGCATTCTATTCATAAGCCCTGTGTCATTTTTATAATTCAATTATACCAGTACCTACTGTTTACAATGGTTTTATTCCCCTATTTTAATAAGCGAAGAAGGGGGAAACTCCCCACGTATGTGTACTCACAGATCCATGTCATTGCTTCATGTCTGATGCAAAAGATAAACTCAGAAAAATTGTGTTATATATGTTCTGGAATATCATTTTTCACTCTAAAAAGTAACAGCTAATTTCAAAAGGCACAATTTTTGAATATGCTTTTTCCTCTTAAATTTTCATTTACAGAGCTTTTTCTATGCTTTCAAAATATATCACCCTTCCCTTCTTAATCCAGAAAACTACCCCTTATGTGATTTTGAACAATTTTTGTCCATTGATATTGCTCATATGTATGAAAGAATGGGCTTAGTTATTATCTGTGATTCTGTCTGCTCTTTGAAAAAAGGCCCAAGCAATTACTAGATCAGTAAGTTCATCTTTCCAGTTGCCTTCAGGTGTTGTAGTTTTAAGTGCTTTTTTGAAGACAAGAGCTGTATTCCCTCACTGCGTGAACAGTATCATACTGTGAGATTTACAAGAAAGCAGCTTAATACCTTCCCCAGTATTGTCTTCAAGGTATTTCACTTCCTTTATTTTCTTTCTTTAGTAAATAAGGCTGCAAGTTGCAAATTTGAGTGCTTGAAATTAGGCTTTTAAATCTGTAGTCAGGCTTTTAAATAGCACTGTCCAGATTCTCAGAAGTGAAACCAGGTTGATTTTGAAAGCCTACAGGGAGTATTAGAAGAACAGGTTTAAGCAGCTAGCTTTGGCATTTTTTTTAACCTCAATTTTATGGTTTGTACTGAGGTATATTCTGGTAACAGGGATGTACGTGGTCTGCCTTATACAGCAGCAAACTCTAAACTACTTACAAATAAAGCACTGGACTCGTAACACTCTTCTATGAACACTAAGTACAGTTGTCAGATCATAAATTGCCCTTAATTTATTTTGAATCTTAAAGTTATTCATTGCTTGCGTGTCAAAACTGGGTAAACTGTTCTGTGTGTGTGAAATTATTCTCTTTAAATTAATTCCAACATTTGAATAATTCAAATATGAAATAAAAATAGTTTTTGCCTTGTAAAACTGCTGTTTCATCTTCTCTCCCAAGATCATATTCCTTAGAAAACTGACCAGGTTTTCTGTCTACCTTCCTTCTTCATTGCTTGTGCAGTCCCAAGAGATGCTCAGCAGAAAGCATCTGTGTAGTGCCAGATCTTAACAGCCACGTTAGGGCTCCTGCAGCCACAGTGAAGGGATATGTGTACAGAGGCAATACAAGGCACCCCGTGTTTAACTTCACCTCTATAGACAAAGGCTCAAGTTAGGCAACTGTAAGACTGCTCAAAAATAGCTGGTTTGGAGCAGATAATTGGCACCAGCCCTGTACATCTACAACCACCCACAATAAGTGGTCCTGTATTGCTTCACCCTGCCAGTGTTCTCTCCAAAGGTAAATTTATGGCTGTTTGTGCTGTGGCTGGGTCAAAATAATAAGCTTCCTTCATAAACAAGCAGAACATTCTTTAAAGGAGTATTCCCAGAATTTGTGGAGAAATCTGTTAGCTGCTGCACTTAGATATAATTGCAAGCAGGTGCCTTTAATAATGGGTGGCTGCTTCATTTAGTCAGGATAAACCTGACTTTGCCATGCCAAAGTGAGATTGGCTTGTTGCACAAGGGAGAGTTTCTACAATCTCTTTTTGCTCCAAAGCCCAAGTCATAATAGCCTTTAATGTTTATCCCATATAAACTACCATTGCTGTTATTTTATAGCAAATCAGGATATGTGAGTAAAAATAATTGAACCTTCGTAGACTGCTTTTTGAATGAGTCTAGTGTGTATTAGACATATTGAAATAACACCTAGTGTTACTAAGATACTTAGTTTATTTATCTTTGTTTAACCTGTTTCTCTTGGTAAGAAGGCTTATGCAGCCACTGACTCTGTGTCCTGTCACTTTCAGCTAGTGAGAAATGGTGCTACTCAGGCAAATGAATAGCTTCTGTGTCTGTTGGGCAGCTTTAGCAGGTTCATTTCTGCTGGTTTTGCAGTGGGTCACTGGGTATAGGAGAGATAAGCCCAACAGCTCAAAACCCCATAAGGCACCAAAGTTGGTTAGAAATAAGCTGGAAATCAGATTAGTTCCACCATTCACTGGACTGTTTGCTGTAGTTTAGGAAATGGAAGATCACAGCAATCCGGTTACTTTCTCACACTCAAACAAAGTTTAAGTTTCAGAGCTGAAAGGGAAACAGGATTTTTCTGCCTCTGTTCATTCCTCTATTAGCTATTCCTGGTTAGCATTGTTCCTGATGTCTTAAAATTAAGCTGCGGGGGCGGGGGGGGGGGGGGGGAGGTTGGGGGGATGGGGGTGTGAGAACCCGGCAAATTTAAAAATACTTCCTTTTTCTCTTCATTCATTCCAGATTGATATTCGTGGAAGAAAAAGTTTGGAATTCTGTATTTGAAGGGATCAATAAGCCTAAGTAAAGGGGTGATTAAGTTGGCGCCTTCTACCTGACATTCCAATAGGTTTTTAACAGTCTCCCTCACCAAAAGCCTGTGAGGAAATTAAGGAGCCTTAGGATAAGGTGGGGGCAGGTTCTTGCACAGTGAGTTAACTGCTCAAAAGGTAGAAGACAAGCAAGGGGGGAGTGCGCAGTCACTGCAACAGATAGGGCTTGCTGGTGGTGTCCCATGGTTTCTGCACTGTTTATAAACATGTACACAAATGGGCTTGAAAAAGGGGAGAGCAATGAGGTAGGTGACTAAGTTTGCTGTTGAGACACAATTATTCAGGGTAGTGAGGATGAAGGCAGACTGTGAAGAATTACACAAGGTTCTGAAGAGACTGTGTGACTGGGCAATAAAATAGTAGATGAAATTCAGTGTAGATAAATGTGAGGTGATGCATGTGGGGAAAAACAATCCTAGCTTCACATATAAAATGATTGGCTCTGAGTTGTCGCCACTCAGGAGTGAGACCTTGGGTTATGATGGATAGTTCCATGAAAGCATCAGCCCATGCTCAACAGCAGGCTAAAAAGCAAATCAAATTTTAGGAATTATGAGGAAAGGACCAGAGAACAAAACAGATAACATCATTATGCTGCCATATAAATCTATGGTTCACCTGTGCCTTGGATACTGCATGTAGGTTTGACTCACTCATGTCAATGTGGATGCATTAGAACAGGGAGGATTCAGAAGAGGGGAAGCGCTGGCTAGGCTGGGACTCTTGTCTGGGAAAAAGTCAACTGATGGTGATAACTATAAGGATTGACAGAACTGTGAATGGGTGGAGAGGGGCGGATATTTCATTGTCTCCTTCAGAACCAGAGTTAAGGGCCATTAAAAGAAACTTATAGAAGAGTGGTACAGAAGAGGGAGAGGCATCTTTTTCAGAAGTGAATTATGTGCCTTGTCAAAGGTGTGCAAAGGATATTGGGGAGATTGGGTTAATAGTTGAATTAAATGCCTGATGCAGGAACCACACCAAGCTTGAGAAATCTTTTGAAGAAGTGCTGGACACTGGAAGAGCGTTGTTAGCAATACTGGGTATGTTTGTCCTGTACTTACCTGTGTCCACTTTCAGTCTTTGAGACTGATATGAGGATTTTGAGGAGGTCATGGTCTATAGACTGACTACTTGAGCCCTGTCAGAAATCTATGAAGGGTATACATACAGTCAGTTCATACATCAGTTGCATGCCACTGGGATTTCGATCTCTCCTTCTCTTATAGTGAGTGTGAAGATTAATACATAAAAAGGAGTCAAATTTGATAACACAGAAAACTAATTGTTGCTCCAGTCTTACATATGCTGATCAGGTTAAAGTGTCAAAAAACGCTTATAGTGCAAATTCAAATATGATTAATGCTGGAATCTCTGAGCATATACTAGTTAGTAGTAGGAAATGTATACCTTGTGAATTTGAGTAGCAGTCAAGGACATCAAATTGCCTTTGAAGTTATGCACATAGATGTTCACAGGTGGGAATCAAAGATTTTGGTTCAAGGCTCCTCCAAATATATAGAGTTATAAAGTTTGTGGGAAAGAAAGAATACATCCTCCTCCTTCCTACATGTGAACTTTTTCATATGAACAAAGCCAGCTCTCTATATACATTTACTCTTTGTGTTACTGCATGTAAACATTCATTTCATTGTATAGCTATTCAATTAGAGAAGTGAAGTATTGCGCAGTCAGTTCAAATAAATGGAACATTAAAAATTGTGGACCAAGTACTCATTTTCTTAGCTGTGACCAAAGCTGCACACTGATTTACTTGAGCCTACTTGGGACTGAAGAGAAATCTGTTATGAATAGGGTCAATTAAGTAGTGTAATGTGTATAGCAGTTATGACAATGCAAATTCTAGGAAGATACAGAAGGAGCATAGAGAATGTGCACAATAACTAAGTACATAAAGCCTGTGAAACAGTCACTGTGGTGAGTAAAGAGTTTTCTGAAGTTCTCCTAGTTTTTGGAATATTGCATCTTTCGTGTCTTCCATTCCTTAAATCAGAAAGTTTGTGCTGGATAAAATAAATACTGAGTTCAGTATTTCTCTTGAGGTGATTGATGTTAAGATTATGAAGGAGAAACCCATGCTGCTCATCTTGGTTGTGGGGAGTGGATGCAAGATGTGCATGGAGAGATGAAAGGGCTGAGTCCGGGCAAAAAAATGGACCAGTTGTTTGCTAAAAGCCTTTTAAACCAGACTGCTAGTTGCTACCGTAGTATGTCCCATCTGTTCTAACAGATTAATTTGACATTTGAAGGAAAACATGACTGACTAAATGTCAGCCAATGCAGTTGAAGTAGTCTTGAGAACTTCAGCTGATTTAAAAGTCTTGAGTCTGACTGATGGAAAGACAGTGAAGGGCTTTGGTTCTGCAGCCTCTCTGGGGACCCCTTCCTCTACTTTGCTCTCATGATGGAGAGAGTTTTTCCACGTGTTGAGTTGGAGTTTTTCTTGTTAAAACTTGTGACCATTGCCTGGAGAGGTCAGACAGTTGTGTCACAAAGGTGATGACAGGAATGAGCAAACGTTCCTACTTGGGCTGATAAACAAGTTTCTCCTGTTGCTTTAGTGATGACTTAAACCTGCTATAGAATGCCTTGCCTGAACTTGCCTTACTGATCCCTTGGAGGTCCTGATCAGCCCCCCTAGATAAAAAAGCAACCCCATCTTCTAAAATGCAGGAGAGCACAAGTGTTTCTTTGTGTGTGAGTAAACTAAGATATTCTTCTCTTTTATATGTATTCCTTGATCAACATCTATGTCTCCCTTCAAAGGAAACTGCAAGGTGAGTAACCCAGGTAAGAGTGAAGAGAGGAAAAAGTAGAAGTTAGGCATCTTATTTATATATTACAGGAATTTTTTTCTCTAGCAGAAGGAAATACTGACTATTCATTATTTATTTTCCCCCCAAAAGGTAGAAAAAGCAAACCCTAAGTTTATGCATTACAGGGGAAAGTAGATGAGGTATTTTCAGCTTGGCATTCATCATGTTATGTTCGTGTTAAGTCTGCATTTTGCAGCTGGAAGTATTGTGACCTATTTAAGTACTCTTCTAGAGTATTGGCTTATACATATATTTTAGTAATATCTTGAAATGCATCAAGAATGTGCATTTATTTTAAAAATACATTGTTAGTACCATGCAATGTTGCAATGCCAACTATCGTAGTCAACAGATGACGATTTCTTTTGATAACTGATAAACCTTAGGTCTAGAAAATGCTCCAACACCATTTTCATGTTAGTATGCCTATAAAACCTTACTTAAAATGCACTCGTTACAGCAGCTGTCCCTGACAGCATATGCATATTTTTGGTCCTTATTTTGATTTCTGCAACCGTTCACAAAGATAATTTGAAAACAGTGGCATGTATTAGTGTAAAGTCAGTGCAAGTGCTGTTCATATCAAATAGTGGTACTGCTTAGTGTATGCTTATGGAGGAAAATTTCATGTAAAGTATTTTGTTTCCTCTGAGGGAAAGGAAAACTCGACTCTGACATTAACCAGGCAAGCTGTTCTGTGTGAGTGCAGCTACAGCAGCAGTTGTCCACACATCTTTGCAACTCTTTAAACAGTAGTTGACTTCTTCAGAAAGCCTGCTAAAGTCTTCCTTGACCTGTGCTGTCCCAATGCCCATTTTGTTTTGAATACAGAGTAATAACATTGGGAGGGAAAACCCAACACCTTTCTATCTGATAGGAATCAATTTGTTTATTTTTCTAGTTTTACTTCTATTTTATCAATGCTGGCTTTGTATAATGTCAACTGAAACTTAATGCTAGCCTGTGTTTTGATTGCTTGCATTAGGTTATGTGACTCTGATAACGTGTTTGTGTGATTATGTGGTCTAAGTTTCAGTGTGCTGATCAGCCATGCTGGCATGGCTACAGCACATTTCAGAAAGTGTTGGTGCTTTTGGAGGGCTGTTGGAAGTACTGCAGAGTTCTACTGTTTTATAGCAAGCTGTAAAATGATAGGCTTGCTGTTGTTGCTTTCCAGCCTAATCTGCTACACAGGCCGTGGCATTCATGTAAGTCCAAACAGTTCTACCAGCCTGCTTATCAAAGTTGTGTTAATTCATTTGCAGTGTTTGCTACAATAGAGATAGTAGCATATCTGTGGATGATTTAATTTAATGTTTCTGTTGGGTTCTTGGTGATGTTATCAGTTTGATCTTGTTATGAGGACAAAGAAATTGAATCCTTTTTATTTTTACATGGATTAATCTTAAATACTTAGTGTGCTTTGCAAAGCAAAGTTTGGATGCTTCACATGTTGGTTTTGTGCTTCATATTTCTTTCAGAGTCAAGGATAAGAAATAGTAGGACCAGTAGAGAAAGATGCAATAAAAATTGAGTATCTACGGAGAAAATGGCTGGCAGTTTTAGCACTTCCCAGCAGAGACATGTGATAGGTGTTGGACCACTGTAAGCAGCTGATTGAGGGTTTTCAACTGGAGCTATAGAAGGCAGCTAAGGGTGAAAAGATTAGCGTGGAAGTCCCTAAGCAGCCTAAGCCTGCCCCTGATTTCAGGACCTCAGAGTGCTGCATCCTCAAATCCATTCAGTCATGCTGGTACTCCTCTGAGGCCTAAGCTAGCACGTCTGCATGGTTCTGTATTTCTTTATATGGATATGCCTACCTAGTGCTCTTTTTATATGTGCTCCTTGAATGTCAGGTTTTTCAGACCCTCAAATGTAAGTTGATCTCTCAAAGGAATTATCACGAAGATAATTGTGGGATGCCTTTTATGCTACTAAAAGTAATGAAGATAAATTATCACAAGTTTTCTTTTGCTGCCTTCCCACTTTCCATTAGAAAAAGATGCAGATGTTTATCAAGTCCAGAAGTTGAACAAACTTAACTTGAAATATGGTAGACTTGCTGTCAGACAAGGATTGTCAGCTAAAGACTGAATATCTGTCTGAATAATGGTTTTAGATCAATCAGTAGATAGTTGTTGTTCCCACTTGATCCTCCCTGACTGCCTTTTTGCAGGGCCACAAGACTGTAACCAGCATTAACAAAAGAACTCTGATTTACCATTGCTTCCTCAGCAGTCTATGGCACTACGTTAGGACTGGTTGAATTTGTGACTTCAGTTGTGTTGTTAGTGAAATTAATCCTATTCAGGTCTCAGAATTTTCATTCTGAAGTTCGGAATTGTCACATAGCTCTGAATGCTGAAAAGCATAAAGAAAGCATAAAGATAACATTTCCAGTTTTCCCAGGGGGAAAAAAAAAAGTGAGTTTACCCTGATTCTGCCCTGTGTTATGAGGGTATTTCACTGTTCAACTCATGCAACAACACTTTAATTTCTCATTTTTCGTTCTACCTGCTGAAAAAGGATTATATGGATAAGTTCACTCTCTTCACCCCTTGATGAAATATTTCTAAAACACGGAGGATGTCCTCAGTCAGCCCTTTAATCAGTTAAAGCTCTGAAATATTAAGCTTATACCTATCCTGTTAGAAAGGCATCTCCAAATGAAATACAATTTTAGATGCCACTCTGCAGACCCAACATTTTGCTCTGCATGTTTGTTGAGTTGTATCATCTTATTGCTGATCATATAACGAAAGTCACAGTTCAAATTCAAGGTACTCTTAATTGCTGTGAAAAGTTATGTTTCTTGTGTCCTTTAGATGATTCTATTGAGTGGTATATGCTTACTAATATACGTATAGGTGTTTTGTTGGGCTACTTCTGTGCTCATGGACCTCATAATACTTCTAGGAAAGTTAAGAAACAAAAAAATGGTTTCCCAGAGCTATTGTACATCCCTGTAGGAATAAAATTAAACTTATGATCTTACCCCACAGTGAAGGAGCTTAAATGATCCATCTGAAAGCAAAATATTAATGCATCACCTCTCCTTCTTGCCTGACTTTTCTCCAGTCTCTTAAATGTGGAACAAATAAAGTGAAAAAAATTCTTGTATAAACAAAATACTTCAGGAACTGAAAGTGGGCTTGGGAGTGCTGTTAGTGGCATAGTTTCAGTAAATAAAAGATAACTAGAGAACCCACTGTTTGCTACTTATCGGAATTAGAAAATATCTCTTGCTTCTCTCAGTTTAGTTCTGGTTTACTTTCTTCATGCATAGGTTGATGCATAAGGTACAAGAATCTTACTTAGAAAATGGATTCATGAAGCTGCCAATATTTTATGAAGTATGAATCCAGATTTTGGTCTGATCTGTCACTTGAGTATTGCTGACTGTTGGTACAGAAGACACCTGAGAACTTACTGATGCTGACCTATTAGGAGATATACTGAGACTCCTGTATGTGTGGAGGGCGCCTCTCTGATTAATAGTCCTGTTGTGAGTGTGACATATCTGTGCTGCTGTGTAACTTTTTCCGGATGCTAGACACTTATGTTTAATGATATTTGCCACTTCAATAGGAGGAAAAAGATTGAGATGATGTTAAATTGCCCTTCACAGTGTGTGCACTGTAGAAAGGGAAATGAAACATTAATTCTGTGTCTTTGTCTTTTGTAAGTGCCTGTGAAGTGAGGGCTCTGGCTTTAACCCATTAGTCTGCATGTGAGCAGATCTGCGGACCCAGCTGTGCCCCATCTGGGAGGTGGCTGTCTGTTCTGTGCAGCGATAAATCCTGTGCGTACAGCCTCAGGACAGTTCTGGACAGTCACAGCACCTCCTTGCATCAGAAGAACCTTCACATAAGTTTAGGAAACGCTCCCCGAAAGCCTGAGGACGAGACAAAATCAGAACTGGGATTCATTTTAAGGGCTTCTAGTAATCTTCCTCTGAAACGTATTACTGTCCGTTATTGCTTCTGTAGCCTGAGGCCTCGAAAAAGATGGTTTTAAAAAATGATACCTTTTAAAAACGAGAAAGGGACTGTTTTGGCATTACTCCGAACACCGTTGCTGCGCTGGAGGACTATGGAGAGTTCAGTGCCTTGACTGCCACCTACTGCTCACTGCTTCTCGCTCCCCAGTCCTGCCGCTGAAGGAGAACGTTTTTGTGATATTTTAAGGAAAAAAGAATAAACCCTATTTGTGCATTTTGGAGCCAGGTGGGGGCTACAAAGGAATTTACAAATATTAAATGTTGCTAGTGATTTACAACCTATACATTTCCAACATAGAGATGCTGAAGAACTTGAGAGGTATGTTTACTAAATGGAGCTGGCAAAAAGTTGGGGAAGCTTCATATTTGAATTTCAAAACCTACAAAGGAAAATGTCTGATTTAGAAGGTTCTTGGACTTTAAATGGCAAATACAGGGTTTCATAATTTTTTGTTTTTAGCATCTAGCACTCTTCTAGCAGGGGCTGTCAGTTAACTCTCATTTCAGCTAAGCATTATTTCCAGGTTAAGGGGAAAATAGAGAAGCTGTCTACCAAACACCCTTTGTTTTCTGCTTCACAAAAGGCCTGATCCTGAATCACTCACAACTGCCTTCTCTAGCATTGGCTTTTGTGGGGACCTGTCACTGCTCACTATCAGAGTCTTGTACACTCCTTGAAGTTCTGAGGATCAGACAGCACACTTCAGACCCTTTTCTTGGCAGCATTTCTGGAAAAAAAGCCACATCCAAAGAACCCCCCTGCTCCCCCTAATGGAACCCCCTCAACTTCTTAACAGTTATAATCTATGGCCTTCTACTATTACTTTAGGGACCATCCAGAGCTGTTGCTGTTATTTTGTGCCCTACTGTCTGATGTTGTAATGTTATTATAACAGGTACTGCCCCCAAAAACACCCCCGGGAGCATGCATATCACATGACATAAATGACAAACATGAAGAGCAAACTCTACTGCTGTATTGGTCTTTACTAATGAGATCAGAATAAGAGGTGAAATAGTCTTCACAAGAAATGTAAATGTGGTCACCGTGAGACTGTATATAGAGGACCTTTTTGTGTAATAGTCTTGCTGATAGTAAGCGCTTTGGGGTTGCATTTACAACATCCCTTTTAACACTTTAAGTGCTAGTGCTGGGAGATGGATTTAATACCTAAGAATGCCTTTTACTCTGTCTAGAAAAATCTCCAGAGCTCATCCTCCCTATGTTTACAGTGCTGGGGGAAAGCAAAGGGATGCAAAGGTACTGCTCACAAAGTTCAGTTGGAGCCCTACAGGCTGTTTCAAGAAAAAAAGAAAAACCCATTTAATGCTTCCCAAAGAATTAACCATTAGGGCCCTATCCATGGAGAGAAACAGGTAGTGTCTTTGCAGGGCTAATAGCACCCAATTGAGTACTGGGAAAATAATTCCTGTAATTTAGGTGACCAATCAAATTTGTGCAAATAATAACAAATCTGCGTGGAGTAAGCCACCAAAAGGATCATGGCCAGTAGGTCAAAGGAGGTGATTCTCCCCCTCTACTTTGCTCTTGTGAGACACCACCTGGAGTACTGTGTTCAGCTCTAAGGCCCTCAACATAAGATGGGTTTGAACCTGTTGGAGTGAGTCCAGAGGAGGGCCATGAAGATGATCAGAGGGCTGGAGCACCTCTCCTATGAAGACAGGCTGAGAGAGCTGAGGCTGTTCAGCCTGGAGAAGAGAAGGCTCCAGGCAGAGCTTAGACTGGCTTCCAGAACCTAGAGGAGGCCTACAAGAAACCTGGAGAGTGATAGGAAAAGGGGGGAATGGCTTTGAACTGAAAGAGGGTAGATTTAGATATTGGGAAGAAATTCTTTACTGTGAGGTGAGTGAGGCACTGGCACAGGTTGCCTGGAGAAACAGTGGCTGCGCCATTCCCGGCAATGTTCAAGGCCAGGAGGCGGCTTTGAGCGACCTGGTCTAGTGGAAGGTGTCCCTGGCTGTGGCTGGGGGGTTAGAACTAGATTATCTTCAAGGTTCCTTCCAAACCAAAACATTCTATGAAGATCAGCTACCCTATTAAATTTTAAAGACACCTGTGAACCAAAAATATTCTGTCCTTCTAGCTGTACTTCTAAGAAAACATTGTGCAACTAAAAGAAAGCTCCATAGTGTATACAATGCAAACATACGATTAACTGGCTGAAGGTATATTCTAATTTCTAAAATTAAAACATAAGTGAACAAAATTCAGGTGATTAAATGTTACTGAATAATTTTTTGCAATATTAAGCTGTTGATTGTTTTGCTGTATCCAAAACTCTGCTGGACCTCTCACAGCCCAGATAAATGAAAGCATGCAATGAGCTTGTTGATTAATTTCACATATGACAAAATGAGAAGACAAACCAGTGGGGTTGGTGAGCTAAAGGATTAGAGAAGGTTGTATTAATAGGTTCGTATGATTATTCAGCAAAGTCAGACCACAGAGTGATTGAACTGCTGGTTTTGGGCACAAATATTTAAAAAATAAGTGTTGTGGCTGAGTCTCTCCCAGGAGTATGGTGGAGGGATGCATTTTAAAACGCATTTTGTGGCCTGCCACGTCCATTCAGGAGGACAATGCATGTTTAGGTGCAGTGTATCTCTGAACAAGAGTTTTATCTGCAGGAAGGCTTGAAGGATTGGGTCCTTTTCCTCTGTGTGAGCCACCATCATTGTAAAAAGTTATCAGTTTGAATTCAGGGCTGGCTGTATTAGCTAGGAGTGAATTACTTCTTCCCAAACCAGTGCCAATGAATCCTTTGAATCTAAAATTGCCAAGCGGTAGTATAATGGCAAAACTGCCACATACTTGATAGCTGTAACCTTATTTACATTGACTCTGACAGAACTCATCGCATTATAAAGCAGTATTAATAACATATTAATTGAACTACTACATGCCATCAACAATTAGAACTATCAGTTGCTGCTGCATTCCGCTAATACAACATTTAGAGAAAGCTCAGGAAAGAAATGGTTTTGCTTAAAATATTGGTAACGAAGCTGAAGGAATAAAATTAAGTTGACCTTTTGATAGATGTCTGTTTATTGATTTAAATTCACCATTTTGTGAACAATGTCGAAGAGGTCTGTTAGAATAGAAGCATGTATAATAACATGAGCCGAACAATTTTTATTTCTTTGTGTGTCATTATAGAGAGATTGAAGCAAGCTTCACCTAAGTGTAGTGATGCAAAAAAAATAATAGTACCCAGTCTGGATGTGAAGAAGCAGAGGAAAACAAGAGCTTCATATTAAAGTGCCTTCTAGGTAGCTGACATGACGCATCTAGTCAGACGTAAATAATGACAGACGGAAACTATCATGAGGTCTGTGAAGCATCAACATGCTGCCATCATTTTCTTTCTAACCTTGCCTTGCTAGCAGCTCTCAGACTTATAGGCTGAGAGATCATTTAAAAAGCAAATCCTAATGATGCTGCCCACTGTAGCAACAGCCAGTGAGATTGGCATCAATTTAGCTCAGTTTGGGAACTCAGGCTAGCAGCCATTGCTGGCTCCTGACACCCCAAACAGGCGCCATCCCTCCCTCCCTCCCTGGCTCCCCGCAGCTCCCTCTGCAACTTGCTGAAAATGATCCACCTGTATGGGCAAGGGAAAGAGCAGCCCCTGCTTCTTCACCTGCCTCTCAGAAAACAAGCCCTTCAATTATTTCCTTTATTGGATTTGGTTTATTTTGATGTAGGATGCCTGGAAAATGTTTTTCATTGCATACCTTTTATTTGTGGTACATGTGCATAGGAAAAGAGAAGGAGTCCCTGTAGCTTCAGCTGAGCAGTGCTGTGGTTCAGATAAACACACTTGTACATGGCTGCCATAATCATTGTAGAATGGCAGAGCAATTTTGCAGATGCAACTCCGAGGAAAAATAAAAGGGGCAAAACAAAACCCTTCACAACAGTTATCTATCTTGTCTAGCTCAGGAGACTCTATTCATAAAAACAACATACAATAAAATGGTTGCACGTTTTATTTAAGCTGGTGACTTCATTGCAAACCACTGGGAAACAAAGCTGACGTGCAATAAAGTAATGGCATTATCACTTTGCAAATCAGCATGTGGATCTGCTTGGGTGCTAGCAGGGCACGAGGGCTCAGAGACAGATGACAACATGAAAAAACAAGTAGATCGCACTGCTGGTTTTTGATTGTAAACATTATTTTCATATACAGCAAAGAATTTCATTCTGTTTGGTAAGCCTGACCTCAGGCTGTATAGCTGTATTTCCATTGTTTGTATGTAAATTGAAACATGACAAAAAAGTCCTTCCCAGCCCTCCCCATCAGAAGGCTATTTACGCTTCACAGATCTTTCCAGTACTTTAAGCACAACTAGGCAGGTACCTCAGGTAAAGAAGATGCCATTTTTCCAAGGAGGCATTTTAAAAGATTTCCCCACACACACTTCTGAATGTTCTAAATACTAATGTGGAATTTGTGGCTTTCAAAGTAAATAGATGGCACTTAATCATGCTGGTGATGTCAGGTATTGTATAGGTTGATTTCCCAAGGCGTAAGTGAAAAATGTATTATTTGGTCTTAAATTTAGACTTAATAAATAGCTAATTTAGGATCTTGTTCTATATGCAAGGATATAATCACAAGGCATTCATTTTTAAAAGGTTTCATTTATTCTTGTGAGCTTAATTATTGCAAGGAAACTGTGAGCAATTTGTTTTTTTACCAGTGTCTGATTTCTGAGAATGGTTATTAAATATTAAATGGATGCATAATTCAGGCAATTAAGAAAGTAATCACACAAAGTAATGTAATGGAAGTTAATTATTACTGCATAAGCAAATAGTTCATTAATGCTAGTAGTTGCTATGGCTGCATTCTTAATACATGCAGAACTGAAGCATGAATCCTCTGTGTATTCGGAGGTACCAGAAGTATGGTACTGCAGAAAGAGTGCTCCTAATGAAAGGCACAGGCAAATAAGATCATATTGACCCCTGACTTGTCTGAATGCTGTAGGATCATCATCACTTAAGAGAGTTTTATCAAAACCATGTCTGTTTCAGATGTTTATAATCTCTTCTGTTTGTAATACAGACCTTGGCTGAAATCAAGGAAGAACTTGGGGAATTCAGCTGGTTTAAAATAAATAAATATCCAATCCTATTTCCTCTGTTAAAATCCTACCCAATGGTGCTCCTCTTGTTAAAAGGCTATAAAATCATTATATGTGAGTTAAAAGGATTGTACAATTTTTCAGTACAAAAGCATAATAGCTGACAACCACCCTTGTTAGATTTTGTTCTTCAATGATGAGAGCAAAATCTGACATTTCTTTGCTAACATTATTTCCCTAAAGCATAGCACTTCATAAAGACTGTTTTAAACCAAGAGACTGTCAAATGAGGCTATATTCCACCTAGTAGTTTGTGATGCAGTAATATCAACCTTAGCACTATATGGTTCACCTGGGGATGGGAGGATCTGTGACTGAAGGATGAACACTGCAAAATGGTAACAAGGTTCTCATTGCAACCTTGAAAGGTGTGAAGATAGGGTGGTCTGTTCCTTTGTTTTGTGGCTGTGGAGATGAACAGAATGTCACTTATCCATTTTAGGCTGTAGTTATCATTTCAAAAGGGGAAGAAAAGAACAAGACAGCAATTACCGTGCTGGACAACCCTTTCAGGTCATAGTGTGCCTAATTCTTCTGCTGGTTCTCACTCACTCCTTGCTCAAAATACAGCCATGTTAGATAAAATGAGGTGGATTTTTGTTATGTAAGCAAAAAGTGGGATTGGATTAGTTGGCACAAATGTTACTCTGAAGTGCCTAGGATGTCTGTAGTCTCAGAAAACTATTTGACAGCTGAGGACACTGAGGTTCACAGTTATTTACTCTCAATTTCAGTGCATCCCACGAAAGGACTGTACAGAAAGGAAGACATAGGAGCTGGCTGTCGCTAGCTCTGTGCTTACTGAATTTTCTGGAGAAATCTTCAAATCTTTCGTTCCTGACATATCTAGGACTTGAGCAGGCCAGGGAACCTAATAGGTGGGGAGCATCATGGTGACAGCTCAGCGTTGTACTGTGGTCTTAGCAAGAGAGACCAATCAGCTAGAATACTGAATTGATGAATCTGGAAACAAAACTCTTGTAAACCTTGGTGACTGTCTAGGGGAGAAAAGAGATTAGACCTGTGGACTGAGAATGTGCTCATGCATGCATGCATACAAGCACAATGACACTCCTTGATTTATTTTTAGGACCACTCATTCTATGAAAGTGTTCATTATTTTGAAATATTTAATGCTGTTTCAGAATGAAAACAAATGTCGAAGTATAGGAAATTCCTGTGGGACAGAAGCTGTGTTTTTACCAGCTCTAATAACCACCAACACAACAGCATGAGCAGTCAATCAAACAGGAACTGAGCCAGCACAACCCCAGGAAAGTTCCTTTCATCCCTTCTTTATTTGAGTAGCAAACCCTTACTCTTTTTGCAAGCCCTATTAAACGTACAGCTTTTGCGGAACGTCTGGGAAGGCATGCGATTCGGCTGCTTGGGGCTGAGTGTGAGGGAACAAGTACCAGACTCTCCCAGGCCTCACAAACAACACCTTGCAAACAGCCATCTGAAGCTTTTCATGTTGAGTGCCTCTCTTGGCAGTGACTGTCACACAGGAGGGTGCTCAGCCCCTCGGCTCAGGCGGCTGCAGACCTTCTGTGGTGCATATGTCTTATAGCTAGGTCCTCTAAAGTCTATCTTGGTGTCACCCATCCCAGTTTTGGAGCCTTTCTGTCATGCTCTTGACAAAATATCTTGTTTAGTGCATAAACTAACCAAGTTTATGGTGAAGCCTTGCACCCAGACTGGTTTCAAGGAGCAGCCCCTGTGTAGAGGGCAATAAAAACATCCAGAGGAAAAAGAGATGGCAAAGGTGACTTCTTGTGGATATCTGACCAAGTTGTCATCCAAAAGGATGTCAAGTTCAATTCAGGCAGTAAAAAGAAGAACTTGAACAATAAATACATTGCTTCAACTATGCAGCTGATGCAGTATAATTGAATTATATTTCTTGAACAGGATAGAACATGGACAGAGAACATAAGGCTATAAAAAAGGCAGTTCCACCTCATGCAGCTCGTTATAGGCAAATGAATGGGGGGGGACCTTTGCTATCTTCTCCTAGAAACTGCTTAAGCAGAAATGATCAACCATTATAAAAAGGACATGGAACTGTTGGAACAAGTCTAAAGAAGGGCCATGAGGATGATCAGGGAACTGGAGCACCTCCCGTATGAAGACAGGCTGAGAAAGTTGGGACTGTTCATCCTGCAGACCTCATAGCAGCCTTCCAGTATCTGAAGGGGAGCTATAAGGATGCTGGGGAGGGACTCTTCATTAGGGACTGTAGTGATAGGACAAGGGGTAACGGGTTAAAATTTAAACAGGGGAAGTTTAGATTGGATATAAGGAAGAAGTTCTTTACTGTAAGGGTGGAGAGGCACTGGAATGGGTTGCCCAGGGGAGTTGTGAATGCTCCATCCCTGGCGGTGTTCAAGGCCAGGTTGGCCAGAGCCTTGGGTGGCATGGTTTAGTGTGAGGTGTCCCTGCCCATGGCAGGGGGGTTGGAACTGAATGATCTTAAGGTCCTTTCCAACCCTAACTATTCTGTGATTCTATGGTTATTGCCCACATGCTGCCCTTTCTGCTCCTGCTAGGAGATAAAGGCAAGGAATGGGTGCTTAATGAACAGGGTGATAGTGAGATTGGCCAGGTCTGATATGAATTGAGTGAATATCTGAATATCTGTTCCCCATAAAGCTGTTAACTGGCACAACCTGTTTTGTTATAAATGTCCTTTGCAGGTCTGCAGCCAGACCTTGGCTACTCTATCCCCGACGCCCTCTGGCAGCAGGGGCTGGAATGGGCAAAGCAAAGCATGAGCACCCACAGCTCTCCAGTGGGTGCCTGATGGCTAGTTCTGCCTTTCAGTGCTGGCACTGCCTTTGGGTAGTGTGCTGGTTTTGTCTTTTTGATGGTATTCTTAATCTAGTGTGTACGTTTTTTGGTAACTGCATTTGATAACTGTATTGACAGCAGTTTAAGTTCTCATACAAACTGCTTATCTGTATTTTTGGCAAATGAATGTGTGCTAAGTGCACTTGAAAGTTTTCATTTGAACAAAAGCTTTCTTGCTAGATACAGAGGGATATACACAAATCATTCCTAATGATTTCTATTTTTTTTTTTTATTTCAGTGACACTACTAAGAAAGTAAAGATTTCTAGAAATAAGCACACAAATGGCAAAGGTCTATTTAAAACCATGATTATCATATGCCTTTAAAATAATTAGTTCTGAGTACAAAATTTAGTAATCTTAATGCTATGCTGTCAGTTTACTATGTGTGTTTAACATGGCAAAAATAACCCAGTAGGCTCATCTACCTGAGTTCATAATCCCACCTCTGTAGTTGGGGATATATTCTAGTAAAATACTGGCAATGCCCAAGTATTTTTCTTTAACTATAGAAATTAAAATTAATAAAAAAACTTTGAAATTGTACCTGTCTCACACCCTTGCCTATAACTTTATCCATCCTTAATGAATGGCTTAAATGAAGCATGACAAATCTAAATACTTTGTGTCTACTGTGTGAACGAGGTTGACTTCTTACCTTTACAGAAAATGAATGTCTCTTATTTTGCCTCCAGCCATGGCTTGAAGTGGCAAGAAAGACTTAGACTCTTACTGCATGTAGGAGGCAGAATCTTCAGGAAATGGTTTAGGCATAGTTTTCTTAACAAGCACAAACAAGTTACATTGGGGTGGCTTATTTTGAGTGATTCCGTCTTATTTCCCCAATACTTCTGTTGATTTAACTCAATATAGTCATGCAACAAACATTTCAATAACCAGGTCAACATGCAGTATTCATAAATTCTTGCAGAGCTGCTCTACATCCATCATGCAGTATAGCAAAGGTTGGATACCACAGTCTTATCCTATTTTTCATTTTCCTTAAACATATGCATATCATTTTTCAAATTGTACCACACCGTTACTCACAAATTCTGGGAGGCTGTCATGAAATGCAACAAAAAGTGTACGTATAATTGTATGGGTTCTAACAGAGATAATAAGGAGGAATAGTTGAAGTTTCAAGTACTTATTCAAGCTTTGGTTAAGGAAAATGATTTTCTTTTCTCTTTGGTCTTTGGCACACAAGCACTGAAATAACAAATATCCAGTTGTAGGCTGTCTGTATAAGCATGGTGATGCTTTCTGCTATTGGTTGTTACAGTGTCTGTTCATATTACGTTTGTTTTCTTCATGATAGGATTCCATGTAGCTATTCAGAATACCTAAAGAACCACCAGCAAAGTCTTAACAGTGAATGTAATGAACTTCAAATGGGTCTGGGATGAATAGTTTGCACAAAGGTTGAAAAAAGTACGTACTCATGATGGCTCAGAATAATTTGCTTATTCTGTATGGAGGTTTTGGGTTTTAAATTAGAGAAATTCTTCATCAAAGTATAACTTCATGCTCCTTCAGTGTTTTTCTTAACTGTCTGGTTGTTGTTTTGTTTCATTGGATGTAACGACTGTCAGAAACAATTTTTGTATATTGTTCTCAGTTCCTTCTTCTCGAGTTTTGCTTGAACATCTTAAACATCAGTCACCTGTCTCCCTTCTTGTATGTATTGTTCCTGCTGCCTAGGTACAAAGAATTGTCCTACTCTTGAGAAAACATGGAAGCATCCTGGGAGGAGGTGGGCCTTGTTCAGGCAGCACTCAAGCTGATCTTATGCCATGTGGGTTATGCAGGTCCTGGCCACTAGTCAGCTCCCAGTTTACACTGTCACAGCCAAAGGCCCATCATCCATGTACAGGGACTAGCTTCTGTGAAGGTGCTGTCAAAGTACACCATGTAAGAGGAAGAGAGAGGTGGTACTGCATAGCGGAGGTCTGGGAGAGGAAGAGGAGAGTGTGGCTAAGCATTATCCTACATCAGACCTGCCACAGACAAGGCAGGCTCTGCTCCTCCTTCTTCACCCCCACCACTGCTCTTGGCAGCTGCTATTGCACCACAACCTTCCTCTTTAACCAGCTGCTGCGGGAGCCTGAATACCACATAGCCTCACTGATGGCATGGATTATCTCTGCCTTTATGTGGTGTTTCATCCAGTTAATGGAATTACAATTGGGAGTTTGAAGGAACAGAAGAACAAAACTGTACAAAAGTACAGACAAAAGGTGCTAAACAGAGAAAATTGCCAAAGACATGTGAAGTTGAATGCAAATAGGGTACTTGTAGGTTGCTGGTAGGACTGTAGTGGTGTGTTTGCATTTGTATAGTGGGAAGAAATTAATGGCTACAGAAATCTGGATGCAGTTAATCTTTATAAGCATTACTTTAAGCTCATACTTCAAAATTGGTTAATGGGATGATAAGAGTAGATCTATGCTGGATAATTATCATCTCACTTCCTAGCGTATCTATTCCAAATACAACCTGAAATGCCTTGATAGTATCCTGTGGATGGATAAAGAATGGTCAAAATAATTCAGATGGAATTTTTATCTTTATTGCCTTCTACCAAAATTGTGCTTTGTGCTGTATAACACGTACAGAAAGTGCAGACAGTTCCAACATGGAAAAGCTTAGTCTGAAAAATAGAAATGGGGAAGACAGGATACCAGCAGAAAACTAGTGAATAGCCTATTTATTTATTTATTCAAATAGTAATTTGCATTCCCAGTTTTTCCCATGAGAGAGTCATAACAGGAATCAAGTGTTTTGCAATGCCTTGGGAACTGCTGTTCTTCTCAGGGTAACTTGGCCCCTTATGGGACCAAATATCTGCAAAGTTGCCTTGATCTCAGCAGCAACAGTTAATTTCAGGTGGAGAGACAAAAAGATGATGCTGAGCTTCAGAAGGGAAAAGCTCCAACCTACAGTTACCTGACTGCACACCCTTTCAGTGATGGGATTTTGTCATTTTGTCATGAGACTTATCAAAATATGCTTCACTTTGAACTTGTATAAACCCAAGTTGATTTCTAAATGGTAACTTACAGCTGTTGTACCAAGGTAACGCTCTGTTATGGTAGTTCAATGTCATGACAGCGCGTAATGTTTAAGCACAGCTTGCCTGGACTAATCCTAGTGATGGAATATCTTGAAAATCACTTCAGGACTTCTACTTGCATATGCAAGTCAGTTAACAGTTCTTGGAGTTCAAGAGGTGGTTTATCTGTTGTCTAGATAGCACTGTAACTTTCCATAGAAACTGCTAGATCCAGAACTCGTTAGTGATCTCTTTGATAGTTCATCTTGATGTTTGCCCCTGAACTGAGATGCTGATGAGCTGCCAAATTCTAGTTGAAGATGTCCCTGCTCATTGCAGAGAGGCTGGACTAGATGATCTTTAAAGGTCCCTTCTAACCCAAATTCCTCTCTGATTCTATGACTTGTTTAGCAAAATGCTCCCAGGGAAATTCTCAGGAGTATGAGATCTGCACATACTGACTCCTTCCCTTTCTCTCAGTAAAAATATAAAAGCTATTTCAAGGCATCTAATGTTGGAATCTGTTACTAAAATAAAATAAAACAGTACAGGATTTTTTTCCATTCTGCAGCTCCAACCCTCCTTTCTGCAATCACTTCCTTTCCCAGAACAGTTCAGCTTTATAGCTATTGCACCTAGCAGCCATGAAATTACTCTAGGATTGTTCTGTATAAAGGAAAAATGTAGCTGAGCATTAATGTTTTTATTAATATAAATAAGTAGTTATAAACCTTATAAACCTTATAAACCTGACAAGTTCTTTGTCATTCCTTCTAAATGAAAAAACAAAGTTGACTTACAGCTTTTTAGGTTAAATAGCAAAAGTAAGTAGTTGTATTTGGCAAGTGCTTTAAAAAAGCCTTTTACACAGACTTGGAAAAACCTCATTTTTCTTTGGTGGGGAGACCGGAATTCTTCATTTTGCTACAATGTCATCTCTCTGGCTAAGTTTTAAGGCTGCTAAAATACATCAAGATCATACTTCACCAGTTAAGATGACCTCTAAAATTTGGATAAGCTTTGGTGAAGTGTTAAATATTTGTGCTTTAAACTTCCTAATCATTTTTTATCCTGCATATCAGAGTATATTCTTTCAGCCCGTCTTATTAGTATACTATATAGCACCACACACTTTGTTGGTACTTGCCAGTTATAACACATGGATAATAAAAATATATTTGTAGTTTTTATTTAGAAGTTCTGTTTACAGTTTATGTATTACCTGTAATTAACTTGGTATTACTGCAACTCACACAGTATCGTGGATTATTTCCTTCCCCAGTGTAATACAATAGAACTTTATTACTTGAATTAGGAAGGCAAATTAAGGGGAGACAGGAGTGCTTTGGTATTCACTATGTATCTTTAAAGCCATAGTGGAGCAAATAATGTTCTCAAGCAATTATTAAGATAGACTTGTGAATGGGATATGTTTATCCCTGATTAATAATGTTAAAATACTGAGCTGATAAGGTTATCCAGATATCATGTACTGTTATTTCTCCAGTCAAAGGAGAAACAGTGAAGTTATTGAGCAAAAAAAAACCTTGGCAACAAATTGAAAATATTTTGGTTTTTTTCAACTAATTAACACTTCTGTTTCAAGGAATCAAACGTGCATATACCAGAGCTAAATTTTCTTTATGGCTTCAGCTGGTTGCAATTGGACTATAAATGAAATAATTCACTTGGTATACCAACATGGGCATTCTATTTTACTTAAAATATGTCATGTGAAAACGACTGGCATACAGAGCTGTGGTTATTTAATGTATTTGTGTCCAGTTCCAGGCTTTCAAAAATGCTGTTACTTTCTCCTTGAAAGAGTATCCTGCCTGACTTCTAATTATTGATTGTATTTCAGTAGTTTTACTGAATAGACGGAAAGAGCAAAATGATGTTTTTCCTGTGTAGGCAGCAAGTCTCAAGCAGGACATGCAGAATTTCTTTAGTCTTTAAAATTTTTAGAAAGCACAGTCACTAAAATATTCAGGAGTGAATGAATCACATGATTACCCCTAAGGATATTTTGTAGATAAAGATAAGGAACAAAGTACAGCTAAAACCATGGAGGAAGTGGCAGAAAAGCAAGGCTTTAAAATATCTTGAAATGAGCTGGCAGAAGATCTTGAATAAATCTTGCAGATGAGAAACACAGATGTCAGTTGAGACTGAGCAGCTAATAACAGTGAGAGGAGGAAATTAAGTGCAAGATTAAGAGCAGTGATGGATCAAAATTATCTATGGAGCAATGAATAAGCAAAGGTAGTCCCTGCAATGTGCTATGTGCCAGGAGAGATGTTACTTTTCAGCAGTACTGTGTGATCTCTTTTAAATAGGTGTGAAGAATGGAATTTAAATTTTTGCCTCAAAAGCTAATCCAGGTCTAGGCTGAAATGCTGGTCATGTCCTTGCCCATCTTGACTCTCACCCTGAGCTCAAAGAGAACAAGGGAAGATGAATCCTACTGACTTCAGAGCGCTTAAAGGCAGATGTGCATACAGCTTCAGTATGCAAATTAATGTGAAAACTTCATCACCAGTGTGAAATTAGTTGTACATTGCCATTGCTACTTAGGGATAATTACCAATGGCTACAAAGACAATAAGTGTGAAAGTCTCTGCAGATGCTGTCTGGGGTTTTCCTAGGCAGGAGAGAGAGGTTGGCGCCATTTTTATAGTTATGCCTGTTAAGATTTAATAGATGGAAAGTTTCATTAGTGAACTGTGTTGCAATTAACTTGAAGGAGGTTCCAGCCTACTGTATGCAGTCCTTCCTCAGAGAAAGTTGTTTACATTTCCTTTGGTAATAATTTATTGGCTTTTCAGAATTTGAATGTTAATGAACAACAAGGGCCATGATTAAACAAAAAACCCTACCAACAACACATAACATGATTTTCTCATTACTTTAACAAAGGACTGGGTTGGCTGTGTAACTTTTTATTCTTCAGTGAACACACCAGCTGCTGAAAGTCAAGACTGAGTTGATCCAAGGGCAAAGGATACCACAAAAATGCAAATTTAAGGGAATAGTTTTCTCCTCAGTAACATCTGTAATAAGGATTAATGGGGTGGTGACTTAGTCTTTCTTTGTCTTTTTGCCACTCCACCCTGAGGCCAGATCCTGCATACTTCACACAATACTTTCATTGCAAAATAGATTAGAATTTAGGCCGTCTTGGTTTTGTGGATGACCTGACATGAGAGAAGAGGCACACAATTCCTACTAACTTTAGAGCTGCTGCAGACTGATTTTAGTGCATTTACTGGGGAATTGCCCTGTGCTACTTCTTTTGAAAGAGGAATATGTGGTTGCATGAAGCTGATTGATGTTCATAGTAACTGAAGATCATGTTCCTTAACCTTCTGGGTCTTCTTGAAGAGAGCTTTATCAAAGCAAACAGCAGTTGAGACCAGCCCTGCTGAGCCCACCTCCTGCTGGCTCCTAGCCCTGCTGCAACAGACAGCTCTTGCTGCCCTCATGAGCCATAGTGTGAGATCTCTATAGGATGCTCTTTCACTTTGAGACATTTCCAGCATACTTTTGCTGACACTCATAACCATGAAGTGACAGCAAGCTGCTCTGAAAAATTGTTCTTGATTCAGAAACAACTTCCTCAGAATTCTGTCAAAAACTTTGGCAAAAAAGAAAAAAACCCTAATAGATCCTTTTGAGCACCCCTTAGACGTCAGGTTTGTGCTGGCACTGGTGAAGATGATGACTTCTGTGCAATGTAAATACTCATGTAATGCCAGCAAAATAAAGAAATGATATCATGCCCTTGACCATGAGGTTGTGGTGACCCAAATGAATTCCAGGTGATGGCAGTCCAAAGCACCACAGCTGGTGGCTCTTGTGGTTTTCCCTGCACAGGCATTTCTTTTTCAAGTGAGATGGTGCAGAGTGGACAAACTGATGTTAACAGGAGCTGGAAGGTTTTGGCATTTCTTAGTTAATCAGGAAATATGTGCATGATGACCACTATGTGATGTGTGACTTGTTCTTGGCCTGGCATCATAATTTCAAAATGTATGAATAGAAATAAGGAAGACATTACACTATTTTATGCTAAGTTCATAGAATCACAGAATAGTTAGGGTTGGAAAGGACCTTAAGATCATCTAGTTCCAACCCCCCTGCCATGGGCAGGGACACCTCACACTAAACCATGCCACCCAAGGCTCTGGCCAACCCAGCCTTGAACACTGCCAGGGATGGAGCATTCACAACCTTCCTGGGCAACCCATTCCAGTGCCTCACCACCCTTACAGTAAAGAATTTCTTCCTTATATTCAATCTAAACTTCCCCTGTTTAAGTTTTAACCTGTTGCCCCCTGTCCTGTCACTACAGTCCCTAATGAAGAGTCCCTCCCCAGCATCCTTATAGCTCCCCTTCAGATACTGGAAGGCTGCTATGAGGTCTCCAGGCTGAACAGCCCCAACTTTCTCAGCTTATCTTCATACGGGAGGTAAAGTTAACCTATCTGTAGAGTATTAAAAATCTGCTTCTGGAGAGGCATCATAAAACCTAAATATTTTCACTGCAACAGTGGTATTATAAATGTTTCATGGTTTATTATTAAGATGTAAAATTACCAAGATTTTAAAAAATCTAGAAGAAAATAGGAAAATGAGAGCCGTTCAAACAAATCTCATTGTTATTTAACTGAAATGTCAATTATTGCTCCACCTGCACTAATCAAAGATCTTTCTTTTCTTTTTTTTTTTTTTTGAATTTCTTCTTTTAACATATCTTGTGAGGAGGCAAAAGCAGATTCATCACAGCTTAAATACTCTGTAAGAGCACAGTAGCCAGTCTGAACTCTCCTGTGGGTGAGGTTTGCAGGGCTGAGGTTAGAAAATACAGTCTGAGTGGACACAGACAGACTTGCCAAATGCCGCATATGTGCTTAGGTCAGGGATGTAATGTCAGAATTGCTGCTTCTGTTGTTACAATTCCAGCCAAGTGCCTTTTTCCGAATAAGCAGCTCTGCCTGTGATGCTACAGACCATCCACTTTGTATTAAAGATTTGAGAGACCAGAGAATGGAGGGGTATAAGTACTTTCTGGTCCTTCTCCAGTGAAAAGTGGAACAAGACAGTTAGGGATGGATACAAGTATCCCTCACATAACAGCTTATTGCCCCATGAGCCATATCAGTCTAGTGGGAGATTCCTTCTCTTCCCTTTTCCTTCTCTCATGGTGCTGTAAGTACCCTGGAAGGCCTTATTTTTTTTGGGGAAAAGAACAAGGGAAAAATCTGAAAGCTCAAAAAAACCCCAGCATCCTGCCCTGCTCTGCAGATGACTGCAGTTGTGAAGGCTAGAGGAGGAAGCTAATGTCCAGCTAATCCTTTAATTCTTATTTTGACAGATTTAGAGTGAAAATAAAAGATGAAATATGACACAAAGGAAATGGATGTATATGTGAGAGACAGGGCACGGTGTACTCTTTCAGAAAAACAAGGTGTTTGGCTGCCACTATGCTAAGAGCAGGACATCTGCAAATGTGTGCGCTTGCTCGGACATGCTGTAGCTTAACAGTGAGGAAGATGTGATCTCTTTATTAATTTTGGATTTTCCTACCTCATTTAATAAATGTGATATTATTAGTTAATATTTTAAAAATCTAGAGTCAGAATAAGTTAAAATCCAGTGTGAGGAAAGCAGCAGACTTGATGTGATTAGGATGAAGAGAAAGACCTTTTTCAGAGCCTTCTCAACGCAGTGATGGATGTGGAGCAACCCTGAGGTAATAGATAATTTGATGCTCTTGCTGTTCTAGGTTTTGTCACCAAATGTGTTTGTGTCTGAGTCAGTTTGGTTAAGGCTGCATTGCTGTTGTGGCTGTGGTTCAATGGGATAGCAGTGCATTAACCTGCAGCATAAGATAGCCTTCTCTGTCTCCCACCTCCCCACAAAATTATATGTTGTATTTGAGTACTTTAATCTTAAAAATACTGCTTCCAAATGGCTTAAAAGGAATGTCATGCAACCATCATTAGTTTGTCACTACAGCAGAGATGCCTCCAACTTGTTTTGATTTAGTGTCATAACTTGTAGTTAAAAGCTTTAGGCAAGGCCACACACATGCAAACAGCGATTGGTGATTTAGATAATTAGTAGGAATGGCAGAGCCCTGTCTCTTTACAAGAAAGGTAGCAATGATATGCAATTAAAACTGAGCTGTAAAAGGTAAAATCGTGTAGTTATATAGCATGCAATAGGCCAGGTTAAATAAAGCAACCTAGCATCTACCAAAGGAGAGTAGAATGAAAGGAGAATGCCCTATTTTTGAGTGTTTTCAGTGAAATAATTTCTAAATGTTTGGCTTCTCTGAAAACAGGAGAGATCCACTGCAACAAGTGTCCTGACTGCAGGATCTGTTTTCTTAGAATATTTATAAGATGTTACAGGTGTCTGAATGGAGCACCTTGATAATACAAAAAACCCCCCAAAATACCAGTATTAACAAAAAAAGCATGAGATGCAATTAATGTTTTACAACTTTTTTTCCCTACCTCTTGGTTCTTGCTGACTTCTGAAGTGCTTGGCCCTGTCACCTGTTTTATTTGCATTCGGGATGGTTTTGGACTGCCCCAGTGTTACTTGTCTTGATAAATTTGGGCTATATTTCCCTTTCTGTGTTTCTACTCCTCCTTATACACCTTCTGGAACTGAAGTTCTGACACTGTACCATTACCTTGACACTGGTCTACCAGTTATATTTAGTGTCAGAGAAAACATGAGGATAGTTATTAAGTATTTCTAATAAATCAGAATGACTTCACAGTATTTTGAGTACTTTATATTTAAAGTACTGCTTTACATTTGTAAATCTGGAATGAGCTAGGATATGATAATTGCTGGCACCATCTGTATCTCTATCAGATGATATAATACAGAGTTCTTGACCACTGAGCTCATTAAAGATCCCCAAACATGACTTACGCAAAAATTCTTAATCCCACTGTTCCGGAAAAAGAAATTTTAGATACTTTCTGGAATAATTATATTTTGCTGAAGTTCTTGCTCCATATTTGGTTTTATGGAGTGTTATATTCCATTTCCATCAATAGGTGTGCATTATTGACTGTATAGCATCAAATGCATATGCTTTAAAAGTAGCTTGATTTCAGCAGCTGGTGAATGATTTAAAATTTAATATTTAGGTCTTGCATTTAAAATATAATAGGTAATTATTTACAAATACAGACTAGCCCTTATCTTTTTAGTATATATCACACATATAGTCATGCTTTTTACCATTTTTAATATACAGAATTAGCATTATGCAATAGATCTGTGTTTCATGTCACCTTAAGCACTAATTAGTCAAATACCATTATACAGCTAGAATTTCTGTCCCTTTTTTAAAATACTGAGTAGCCAGCAAATGTTAATGTGACACCTTCCTTTACAGATGTAGTGAAGTGTTGCCTTCTCTTTCAGAGGGTTGTTTGTGTGATCGTCTTTGTATCTTGAGGCCTCTAGTGGAAACACATATATCATAGGAGTGGCATCATTCAGCTAGGTGTGAAGGAAGCCTTTTACTTCTGGACAGTGATGTGTAGCTTTTGAAAGCTCTTATTTATCTAAGTGGTTGCTCTCTAAGCAGTAATAAACAGTTTGTATGGCTCAGAACTGAAGATGAAAGAACCTTGAACAGTGTTAAGATGAAATCTATGTGGTAACTCTGAGCTAATACTTCCTTAATGGCCATGCATTTGTTAAACTATAATAGTCCCCAAAACAACAAAACACTCCCCACCCCCAACACAACTCTGGGATGAATCTGCGGATAAGCAAAATGTGCAGCTATGCCAAGGCCTGGTTGGACAGGGCTTTGAGCAACCTGGTCTAGTGGAAGGTGTCCTTGTCTATGAGAGGGGGGGTTGGAACTAGGTGATCTTCAAGGACCCTTCCAACCCAAACCATTCTGAGATTCTATGCACTGAGAAATTTTTTTCTTTTTTTCTTTTTTTCCCCCTCTCTTACCCAGCTGATCACGGTTAAGGTCAGGACATATTTACATAAACTTGATGTTTATGTTGTGTAAATGAGTTCAAGGAGCTTAGCAAGTACTAAGATAAGCTTACAAAAAGAGAAGGAGTAACAAGATATCAAACAAAATGATCTAGTTTGCTTCCCATAATCTAGAAAATTTTAAAAGATGAGGGAACACTCCTGAGTGATGTTTTAGTTCCTAATCTAGGCATAAAAATAGTAATTATTTTTGAAACTTTGAGGGCTACTATCCTCTCCTAAATCAACCTCCTACAATTTATTATGTATTGCATAAGAGTACAATATACAGCAAAGCTGTGGCAAAATATGTTGAGACTACAGACTAGCCTACAACTGTGCTGGAACAAATGTTTAGCTCTGTCATAGTACAGACATTTTGATCAAGAGAAAGAATGAGAATACATTATGGATACGTTTGAGGGAAAATTTTCCATGGAAGTGAGGGTTGATGTGTGTCGATGATTTTTATATAATATTCTTTGAAAAAGAAGAGTTTCTGATTAACTGTGTACTCAGAAACAAGGAATCCAAATGGTTCAGGAACTTCAGAAAGATTTGGCTCAGGGTTGGTCAGAAATTGTGATTTCTAGTTTTGTCCTTCTCAGCTCTCTGGAACGTTGATTGAATCTTGCAGGGCAGAATAAAATTGCAGACTGCAGCAAGTCTGTTAAATAGCATAGTTAGAAAAAAATCAAAACATGCTCACACATCTAAAACCTTTTATTTTGAGTGAAAAACTTGCCCAACAGTTTAAATCTTGCGCAAGCTCTAAGGAAATATTGCAACGGTTGGACTGTAATGTTGCTCATAAAACAGTACTGTTCAGTGCTGTAATAAGGTTGTACTTTCAGGGATCGTTTCCTTATTTCCAAGATGGCTGTTGAGGTCGGTGGCACAGCATGATGAAAGCTCTCTCTATAAGTCTTTCTCTGTTTGACACAAAGTGACAAAGTGTATTGGAGTATTTGTATTTGTGAGCATCGCATGGTCCTTAGGATAAAGGGATCCTGTTCAGTGACTCAAACACTTGGGCAGCACTGCTATGAAAACAGTTGACTAGAATGAGTCTTATAAGCCTGGAATAATTTGCTGAATTAGCAGTTTATTTGTTTTTTTCCCTATTTAAGAAATTAATCTCTTAAACCCGAGAACCTCCTTTTGTTTTAGATTATTTCTGTTTATTATTTTTAATGAATGAGCAAATAACATTTTAGGTGAGAGCTGTAATGAGAGGGAATCTAAACTTGCAGCCAGACATATTTCTGTGGGTGCCTCTAGCCACTTTTCTTTCAGAAAGGGCACAGCTGTGATCTTTGTCAAGGAATAAGTGATGCTCTGAGATGGCAGTGATTAGTTGATTTGCATCTTCAGTTGAAAGGACATTCTAGGTAATCAATGGACTCAACTACACTTGTTTCAATTTAAATAAGTAAGTCTAAAAGTCTTCTCTGCACCTCTGTTTGTTTAAGTTAGCTTTGTCTCTTTGATCTCATGTTAACATACCTTAATGACAGGTAATGATTGATAATGGTGTATTGTAAAGTTCAGGTAATAAATAGTGTTTTACTTATAATAATGCTGAATAATGTACTTTTTATGACCCAATTTGATGTAAAATTTCCTTGTCAACTCTGCCTAATTGTCCAAACAAAACCACCCATTAGTTAAAGAAATACATGTCTGAACTGGACACATTAATTAGGGTCGTGACTGAGCTACACAAAGGAATATAGTCACACTTCCGTTATCTTTAACTACGATCTTTGGACAGCACAGTCCTAATGTTGAACTGAAGTTTAATGGGAAGCTATTGTTTACACTATTCTTTTATAGCTCACATACAAATGTTAGAAACCATCCATAGTGGTTGGGTGATGGGAAAAGTGACATTTCCCCGAAGGTCTGTAAAGGTCATAAGCAATATTAGTTTGAACACCAGAAATCACAAAATCTAGTAAGCCTGGATGAAAAAGGAGGAAAAGAGTTTTCTGGTTTTTTATCCAGTCAGAAACTGAAGGCATTAAATATCATATTCCATTGAGTTGAGCGTTAAAAGGGGGCTTAGCTGTCAACATCCTGGAATGCCATACATCCGAGTGCTGTGTCAGGCCCTCCATGAGCCCTGGCACTCTCATGATGTCTCATCTGTATGACATTTCAGGGATTTTTACTGATAATGTGGTGAGGCTTCAGAAGTACCAGTGTAATATAAAAGTCCAAACTTCAGGAAACTTAATGAATGGTGAATCACTCAAAATTATAAAGGGACAGTGAAAACAGAATTCTATGAAAACATGAACTTCCAAGAGTAGAGTGTCCTGTAGGACCAGGTAGTTTTATAATGAAAGGCTTCCTTGATGCTGAGTTAAGGTCTCTTTCAACAATGTTCACTTTTATAAGTATCACACAAGCAACCATGAGATACTGTTGATGTAAGAGAATTTGTATTCTCTTCCACTGCCCCCATGCAGCAGACCATTCTTTGGGTCTTGGAAACATAGCAGCTTTGATGCAAGACTGTGTCGGCTTGCTTGGAATGAAATGAAAAAGCACCTACCTGTCCCTTTCCTACCTCTGTTGTTTCTATTCAGTATCAAAAGTGTATAAGATGTTATGCCAAAAGGGATTTGTCCTTTTTATCTAGAAAGAGGAATGCTTTTGCTATTTGCATTTCTGAATTGCTTAGCTGCCCAAGCATGCTTTATGTGTGCTGCTTGAAATGTGTCATTGGATCACGTGGCCACTGTTCTCTGGCTGATGCTGGACTTTCTCCAACAAATATGGATTATGTTAAAGTAGGTTCTGAATTGACGAGGATATGTTAATAACTCCCAGATGGGCATCTTTGTGCAGGGAAATACAAGCAGTCTATGGCAGGAGCTAGTGTTTGGCAGGTCCATCATTCCGTCATTAAAGGCCACATTATTACTTACAACTCTGCTTGCATGACAATTGCTTGCATAAACACAGTCTCCCAATAACAAATACACACAATTTGCTTTTAGGTGCATTTTCCTCTTGTAAGGTTTTTTTTTTTTTTTTAAAAGCTAGCCAGTATTTCCTCCAGTTTAAAATATGGATTTTTATAATTAAATAATACAATGAAATAAAAACTTGAGTTCCACAAATGAACACTTAAGGTCCCAATCCTAACCCTCCTAAGTATCCAGTCATACACTTGAAAAAAATATGCAGAAGTCATGGCAGGGTTTTTGGGGTATTAAAGAAACCAAACATTATTTTCCTAACAGATGACATCTTTCACTGCTAGCTAAAAGTGGAGCAAAGACTGGATTCCAGGAATGGACAACTGAGATTCACAGTTCGTGCTCCTATCTTTAGTCCCAGAGACATGCTTCCAGGAGTTGAATCCTACAAAGCATGACCTCTAGTAACAATCTGGGGAGTAGTTACTATGTAAGATAATATAAAGAAGACAGGGACTTCGTGAGTAAATAAAAAGTATTTTTATCAGTTGTCTAGATTATTCCACCCCAAGGTCAATCATCTCTATACCCTATTTTAATGGGTTCTCACAAACACATATCTGTATTTTCCCATGCACCTATACCTAAATCTGGATTTTGACTGACGTATCAATGATAATGATTACTTTATTGTTATCAACAATAAAAAGGGTAAACTATACATTTTGAAATAGCATCACTGAGTCAGCTGATGAGAATTTACATTTTGCAGCATGTTCTGAGGAATACTGCTGTGTTGGGGCAGTATTTTCTGGTGATAACCCAAAATGTCAATACCATCAAATGTTTGGATCTGACCCAAGCAACAAAGATATCATGAGAGCTCCACATATTTTTGTACTTCTTCAGTCTCTTTCTGCATGTTATGGTATTATTACTCTCAAACTGGCACTTAATTTTCTTAGCTCTTAAAATGAGTGTTGTAAGAGTAGTTGAATGTAATATGTGGTATTTTAATATTGTGACTCTTAATGCTACATAAAACCTTTGTTTCCTACAGGTTTATTGAGCTGGTGTATTAGATTTCCTGCTGCATGAGCAAGAAGATTATGGTGGCTTACGTCTAAGTATACTTTTGGGAAGCATTTTGTATTTTCTCTATAAATAGTCTTTCTAAAACACAATTGTGAAACTATTAATGTTTATATCACATTATACATCTCCCTAAGTTTACTGTGCTGAGTATACAGTGTGGTAGCAAGAGGAAATCTTTTTGTCTAACGAACGTGTTCAGAATTGTTATCGTTAAAAGGCTACTAAAAGGCAAGTTTTTTTATATTTATTTTCTGTAGGGTATTTTTGGCTTATTACACTGAGTCATCTCTGTTTTCAGCAATAGTACAATTACATCTTGCGGAATTAAGCACTTCAACAGAGCTTGCAAATATGAAGCTTTCGGTAAAAATGTGGGTATTTTGGCTATTCCTTTGTGTTGGAAAAATGCGAATGAGTCAATTGCAATTGCAAGTTCTTCACAGGTAAAGTTCAGACTTGGGGATGAGAGCATGTACATAGCAAAACTTGTATTTTGCTTTAAGCAAAAGAATGCTTTACTATGGACTTTAAAGATACAAACCCTTAAGAAGAAGGAAAGATCCTTCTTCCTAAGATAAAAGGGAAATGTATGTGGGGGAAGGGATGTAGAGTAGTTGATACTTGTATTATATTACTGACTTGCATTCTGTTTTGAGAATAATTTAACAAGCAATTTTATTCACAATTTATAAGAAAATGCCACAGGCCTAACTCCGCGTGGTCCCCTGGAGCCATTTATTCATCTGTGTGTGAATAGCCGGTTTCATTATTTTTGAAAATGTAACATGAGTGAAACAAATGGTTAGTGTCACCACATCCAGCAAAATGAAAGATCATCTTCTCCAAGCAGCGACCATTAGGTGGACCCGCTCCAGCTCTGAAGTCCTCCTTGGGTTCAGTTGTAGCATGAGGTACGTGTAATCTGCAATTTGCTGGGGGCATCGTTAGCTTGCTCTGCCTGCGGGGCAGGATTGTAGCCAGGCTGGGAGCAGCTGCCTGCGGGGCTGCCAGGGCACAACAGGGATCCACAGTGCTGCTGTCATCGCCCACCTCGGGCTGGTGCTGAAGCCCCCTGTGACATGGTGGAGGTATTAGGTCAGATGAGTTACATTAAGTGGCAAGTGATAAATTCAAGATGACAATTCAAACCAGCAGTGTTTCTTCTGGTAATTAATTCCAGTGGTGCCTGAGGCAGTGCTTAGCTGCTACAACCAGTGTGGCCAATGCTGGGCAGCTAATGAGAAAACATTACAGCAAGCATTAGGGGCTGGTACATTCTGGCAGGATGAGGTCACTATGATTAGAAAATATGAATGCAGGCTTAATGTGATAAACTGACTATGACAAAGAAACTTTATCCACGAGTGGTTAAAATGCAGAAATCCTTTTTATTTATTCATTATTTCATTCCCCTCAAACAGTTTTTATACTCTGCCTATAATCCAGAGGCACCAAATATTGCTTCGATGCTGTCATATTCAAACCACACCAAAGCCAGTTAACTGTTGCAGACGGACACAAATTCTTTCTTCTTCCATTTGTTTTAATTACTTTTGTTGGGTAACAACGAATGCTCAGTTTGGAAGAGCGAGCTTTACAGTTGTTACTTTAAGCAGAGGGAATAACAAGAATGTAACACTTCTGCACTCCAGCATCCCTACTGACTTTGGTCAGCAGCAATAATGGGATTGCACTGTATTGTCTAGGAAAAGGCAAGCACATCCTAAAACTGTGACTGTGTCAGGTATGGAGAAAGGTGATGCAAGAACAGTTTTATAGTCACCCCTGCCTTGCTGCTGCAGCAAGGGTTTGAGGGGCTAGTTGTGAGGAAAAATGCATACCCAATGGTGCTTTAAGAAATGTTTCTGTGAGCTTCTCTCAGGCTGTTATGTTATTCCCTGTAGCTGCAGAATTTGTGTAATTTGTGAACTGCTGTGTACTATCCTAACATAAACCTGTGGGTTATAATGTGTTTTCTAAGCACTTCTACAACGGAGTTGAAACAGTGTTGTACTAATTATGGTGTGAGACTTATTTCCTAACTGTTTCCTATTCATTGCAAGGATATGGATGAGACGGACTGCCTATTGTGGCACTTTTTTGTTGTTGTCTAAAACCTAACAGTTATTTTCATGTTTTTACTTTTTCTCTTGTTACCACATTTATGTAACAATCACTTTTCGACTGAAAACTTTATAAATACTTCAGTGTAAATGCTTCTCTAGAGCAGACAAAAATAGTGTTTAATGACATCATCAAGACTTTGGCTACTCACAAATGCCAAATAATATAATTAATTGGGATGCTTGAAACTAAATCCTTACATTATCTCAGAATATATTGAGCTATCAGGGATGTTCTTACCCTGTATGTTATTACAGTACATACCTTCATCTTTAAAGAAGAACCTTTAAAGGTTTTTTCTTTTTTCAGCAAGACATTATTATGCATTTTCTCATTTTCTTCTTTATTTCACCTGCTTAAATATTATCTTTTAGAACAACTCAAGAATACTCAGAGAAAAACATAAATTCCATACAACTTTTTCCTCTCATGCAATTATTTTTATACTGTATTGAGCTATTATGTTGAAAGTATATGGTCTCCAATACAAAACTTGGAGCCGATGTCAGAGGCCTGTGGTCACAGAAGTTAAATAAAATTGTATTAAATACATTGACCATTTCAGTAATTGCATAGACTTGCAATGACACTAATATTTTTCTCAACAATGAAAGCATCATCAAGGGTAATTTGCTGCAATCTGATAAGTGACAGTTGTTTCCATGGCACTAAAATCTTTTTGGACATACTCCTTTTTCTGTTTATATAATAAACTTGTCACTTTACTCAGGTTTTATACGTTTCTTCCTGTAGTTACTCAATGGATAATTATATTGTCTTCATTTTCAGGCAAAAGAAAATTTATTCCATAGTTTAATCCCTGTAACACACAGCCATAGAATCTCAATTAATTGAAAGATTAATTGGAAATTATAGGTAAAATATATTACATGCAAGAGTTTTACTCAAGCTCAAATTACATTTTTTTTTGACGTTAAAATTCCATTTATGCAAAACACTTTAGGTGCAAATTAAACTCCAAGCAGAATAATTAAAACCCAGGTTTGCAACTGTTTGAGTCCTAGATAGACTTTTTAATTTCTCTAGATTCCTATAGTGTCATCATAGTGGTGAAACAAGCAGTTAGGTAGCTATCTGAATTTCAAAGAAGAATACATATTTTCATGGAAGGCACAGGAAGATGCTTCTTGACTGTGCCAGTTCGAACTCATCTTGGAACTTGCCATAGGAAGAAATAGTAACATATGCAGGATTGTGTTCAGGTGAATAAATATATGACCATCAGGTCAGTAGGTAAGGTTAGTGCAGTACTAATTGCTAAAAATTTAGAACCCACACTAGCTCAATTTATTTGCTGACCAGAATTTTGTGGGCACAATAAAAAGTGAACAGGCACTAGAATTCTTTGCACAGGTTTTCTATCTGTAAAATTCAACTGTTGCGCATGCCTCCATTTTCACAGAAGGCATATTTAGCTGTTTCATCCTATAGAAAGGAAGGTTGCTGTGCGTGTAATGCACAAAAGTTGAAATTGGGGAGAGGAAGATCTACTGACAGCATAGAAAAAAAGTGTTTTTTACTTAGGTAGCATGTATTTGGCATGTCTGCCTCTACAATATGATAATAAGTGAACAGATATGTTTCGCTACTGCTTAAAATACAAACTGCCTGGGAGTCAGTTTGAAGAGGTAAAGTTCTCAGCTCTAAATGGAGTATTAAATTATGTTTTATGAAGGTTATATTATGTTAAATCGGAGTGCCTGGAAAACAAACTTGCCTTAAGGTGGGGGCTTTTTTGAGATTTTTTTCTTAGATATTTTAACTAAAAACTATTCTAAAATGTTTCATTAATACAGGTATCAAATAACATCTTAGTGTAACTTCCAGTTTTTAGTATGAGCTATTAGGTAGACATTAGATATAACACACAGTAAAACTTTAAAAGTGGATTTTCAGTATAGCTATGGGATATGACTCCACACTGGAGGATGGCCAATGAGTCTGGATTTTAATTTAACATAATAAGCCATAGTATGCTTTAAGTACAGGCTTTCCATTTAATGCTGACTACTGAATTTCACAGCACCAGAAGTAATACTTTATTTCACAAATTTAGCCTGGGTTTTGAGCAGCCTGTGGGGTTTTATGCTTTCGAAACAAACCAACAGAGACTTTATTAATAGATGGTTCTTCAGATCCGATGTCTAAACTTTGTGGTGGGAAGACGAGACACATGCTTGGAAATTTTTTTGCTTTGTTTTCTCTGTAGTTTATACCAATTAATACCTGCATTTGTGTATTCTTCTTCTGCTCCTGTGTACCTGAAGGTACTTAGTGAAGTGGATGTGGGGCCAGCTGAACATGTAAACATTGAGAGGTGACAAGGTTTTGCTGCAGTTGGAAACTAGGGAATATGTAAGTGCATCATTGTCTCTCATTCTGCTCCCACGTGTAACATGCTTAAATGTCATTTCATGCTGCAGGCTCTCACTCTTCCCTTCCCTGTAAACCTTATTCAACCTACGCTCAGCCATCATGATAGTGGTGCCTGAGCCTGGAGTGCACCACCGTCCCTAAGGATTCGTATTCAGGCATCACCAATCGTTGACCTGGCTATTGTTGTTTGTGATACTTACTGGTAAACTTTTGCAATCAATACAACATCAGCCCGCTTAGCTCCTGGGAATGAAAACCTGAAACAGTGCACTTAATCTTGAAGCTGGCTCCTGCTCCCTGCTCTGCTGCTAAACTGGGTAGTTGGCCTACTTGATGCAGCATTATTGCTGCAGAGGTCAGATGTGAGCCGGCTTGGCAAGTGCTGATGAATGGCTGTTTGTGATGAAGCACCTCTTCCGTCCAACAAGAGACGTTTAATAATGATGGACCATAACTGTGCACACAAAAAACCTTGTAGCTTGTTTGTGAGCCTATGTAGTAAAAGCTGGAGAAGGCAATGTGTTAGTTTGGAACAAGTCCTTGGAAAAAAACATTAATGAGGAAAGTGAGGTCTTATTAAAAGTTGAAGAAAGCTTTCCGTTTATTAAAACTCATAGCAGTTGCTGCAAATACATATATTTTCTTGCCATTCTACTTGCATTGCTTCTTCTTTTACTTGCATATATAAAAAAAAAAAAATCACTTTGTAGATAGATAAAGACAGGAAATTATCCTAAAAGCCAATCAATTAAAATTAACATGAATTATCTCTACAGATTTTTTTTTTTAACTCTATGATCCACTGCCAAATACTGTGTTTTGCTTGAAATCAGTGATATGGGCTAAGAGTGGGTACTTAAGTAAGTATTGCAAAAAACTATGTTTCTCCTCTCTTTTCTGTAGAGAAACCTTTGTGAATGATTTCTGCATTCTGTGAACTGCAGAAAAGCTCACCTTAATGCTGGGGAGAGAGCTTTCCACAAAGCTTGTAAATTGAAAAGAAAAAGGCAGAGTAATGAAATAATCACTTCTGGATTCATCTAGGGTGTTACCCAATGTCTTTGTTCCATATGTTTTCCACATCTCCCCTGTCTCTTACAGACAACTGCAACATCCATAAAAACCCAAGGAACAGCTCACCCCCACAAAGTTTGGCACTAGTTAACCACTGAAGCTATAGGCCAGCAAGACCTCTGTAATAGGGTCGTTTGCTCTGTTCTGCATCAGACTCAAAGGCGGCAGATGATGGTGTTTATGGACCCAGATATTCATAACCATGGAATCATTTCTTACAAATGTAAAACATCCCTGGAAATCCATAGGGGAACACCTATGTATCATGTTTTAAGATACACTAACTAGCCCTGAGTAAGCAGTTGTTGTAAAGTCTATAGTGGGGAGCACATGAAAGCTAATAGAGTACCACCAACACCCTTGGTTTTCATAACTTCCTCTTAGCTTGTGGGAAACATCACTCTTGAGAAAAATATGCGTTCCATCTTAGAAATTCTAGTCCTGCAGGCTTGTGCTTTACAGTAAAAAAATCAGCTGTATGGTGAGGTGTCCATTTGAATGCTGGTGCTTTTTCACTTCTGGTATTGCACATGTTTGTAAACCATTTGTAGGAGGGAAGAGTTTTGCACTCAATTATTGCCATGTTTCCTATTTCAGTCCAATGACTGATGAGTTGATATGCAAGCCACAACTTGCTTTCTAAAACTAAGTTCAGTGCTCAGATTGTTAAAATAATATTTGCATGATGTTCCTAGTTTTCTGGCAGTGTTTTGTTGGTTGCTTTATGCTATTTAATAAAATTTTCCCAAAGATGTTTCATTTACTTTTCTTTTCCTCTTCTTTTCCTTTCCTCACCTTTAACACATGGTATTGAGATTGTCACTAGACTGTTGCACTTTGTATAAATGCAACTATTTCTATAATAATTATAGATTTATGGAAGGCAGGATTGACCAATGGGAATTGAAGCTACTTACATAAGGCCATTGGCTTTAACTGAGTGTAGGCCATATTAAGTCCAGTCATGACCAGTAATAAAGCTGTGAGTTTCTGGTATATTCCTCAAGTGTGGCTCACTGAGGTATCAATTGTGTTAATGCCTCTGATTGATTGGTTTGTCTTACTGTGTTGCGTGTTGGAGTTGCATACAGGGTTTGCAAATAAACCCCTTTTTCGCTCTGTGCAGGTAGCTCTAAACTACTGCTTTTGATTTTCATGAAGAGCAGTTAGCTGCAGAGTGGGATTTTTTGACTCATACTGGTTCTATTTTCTTGTACAAAGGCAATCAGTGCAGACTGTGAGAGGTAAGCCAGGCTCAGTTTACTTCTGTAAACTGGTAGGACAAACTGATGTGATTTTACAGGTATGGGAGTCAAAAAATGAGTCTGGACCAGGATGTGAGTCACTTATGAGCAATAATATGGAGGAAGGTGTTGTCTTGACAGCCTTTTGTAATTTCTTACTGCCTGTTGCGCCCATCCCAGCGCTGCCCCTCACTCGGCATAGTTACTCCAAAATGTCTGAAGAGTGTCTCTTACAGAAATTTCATTCACTGTCATAAGAAAATCTCAGTACTGCTCAGTGTGTGAATGATCTTGCAGAGGAGATTCCATTTCTCTTCCTACTAAAATACATTATTCTTGGTTATAACTAAGGCAGGAGGTGATAGCATGAGGTCAATGTATCTATTGGCGTGGTCCAAGAGACACTGAAGAGCTGAGACACAGCTTTGTGCTCTGGTCCTTTCCACCACATTATGACTTTGGTGTCCAGCAGCAATGGCTGCAAGTTTTAGGTGTAATGTTGCTACTGAAGAACTTTAAATCACATTCAAATAGCTAAAGCATCAGCATGCATGGGAGAGGGCAGAGCATGTGTTTGCAACTTGTAAAAGAAGTGAGACTTTCAAAACTGAAGTCAAAACTCCAGAAAATATACTGTAGATAGCATAACGTAATGACAGGACGATAGACTTATTTTAATAGGCCTACTTAATTTCTAGTTCCTAGGAGCCACTTAAGCTATTTATGCTTAATTTTACATAGCTATGACTACAGAGTAGAATCATCCAAATAGTAATAAAATTCTTATAACAGATTAAAAAAAGAAAGCATGATGTCTCACTTTGCTTCAAATGAGCTAGCCTGCCTCAGAAATGAATGATAATCCAAGCTGCTCGGGCAGCAGTGGGGTCACCAATGACACGTTTAAGTAATATCAAGTCCTATACTCAATTATATTCCTGTATTTTGTTTGTGAAAAACAGAAAGTAGATGATTCTGAGTGCTGTAAAAATATGAATGATGATATGTACTCCAGAGCTCTATCCCAGTTGGTTCTTAACCAATGAGGGGGTTGATTTCCTGGCTTCAGATTGTTTTCGAGCTGGTACCCGTTAGCCAGAGATCTTGAGCTGTGCTGTACTCTTCCTGTCTTGTTCCTGTAAGTGCTGAGTAATGCTCTTTGCTGGAGGGCAGTGACTGGGGGCTGCTCCCTTCAGCTCCTTTAGCAGAGAGTGAAGTGCAAAGGGCCTGTGATGTGCCTAAATGCTTCCCTGCCAGGTGAGGGAGGGAGAAGGGGCAAAGGAGGCCATCCGCCCATCTCCCAAAGTGTGATAAGACCTTCAGTAAGCAGCACCCTACTCCATGCAGATTAATATCAGGAACAGTGTATGCACATATACTTAGTTTTTCATTCAACTCCTAACGTACTTGTTTTATTCTGTGACTGCTTTCACCCAACAATGTTATTGCTCTGGTTTCAGTATGTGTAAAAACAGTTCATAAACCTGTATTTCATTTTCCCTTTCTCAAACACAACCCCAAATGTTTCTTTGGAGTTACATTTACACCTATTTGCATAGAACTATTAATATGTTTTACTGAATATTTTTCACTGAGGGTCTGCCCTAGGACTCAGCATCCATCTGGGTGCTTCTTGTTGTTTGGTTTTGGTTTTTCTTTTTTTGAAACCTTGTTCTGAATTTCCTATGAGCAAAAATGTACTGTTAACAATTAACATGGGAAAAGCTGCTCTGGATTTGTACTAAGAACTATTTTGATGCTTGTAACTATCACGTAGCATATTTTTAATTTTCATCTGGCCAATCATACCAATGCACCAGATGTATCATCCTATGAATGTTTGTTAAATTCAGCAGCAAAACACCTGGGTGTGACAGGAAGAGAGAAATTTGAGCACAATAAATTTCAGTTGGTTAGGAAATGTATTCAGTCATCACATGTATTTCAATTAAAGTGGAAAATGATGTGGAATTCCTTATTTCACAAAATAAAAGAAACCATTACCTACTAATGGGTTAAAAATAAATGGAAGCCTTCATATAAAAAAAAGGCAAAAGAGAGAGAAACAGTAATGACAGTTTCGAAGTATCCAGTACCTGTTGTGACAGGAATAACAAATTAATTGGGACTATAACGGATTCTTTGTAAAGGTGAAGTAAACACACTTGACTGTATATTTTTCACCATCAGTTAAGTCTCAATTGGTTCTAAAAATAAACAGAAGACATTGAACAGTTTTAATGGATTTTGACACCTAGGTATTATGCTGTCACTCCAGTATAAATGAATCATAACTTTAGACTGCACCAAGGAATTACTACACATTTGGAGAAAATTTATGGTGCACCAGGCTTTGAATCATGATGTGATATCAAAACTAAAGTCACAGGAGGAAAAAAGTCTAGCATAAATTATTATTTACCCAAGGCATGCATACCCATGCAAATGCAACAGGTATGGTTTGCAGGGTTAGTTAGAAATGCCACTCTAATTTCTAGGTGTTAAGATCTCTCAGAGTGGTTGTTCTGGTAAAGCATCCAGAGAGGAGCTGAGCAAAAATGCTGGACAAACCACTGTGGCTGTCAGATACTTGCTGCTTCTCAGAATTTGACCTAATTGAGTTTTACCAGTGAGGAGGCTAAAATAAAGATTTTCAGCATTTGACCTTACAATTATATTAGGCTATATTTATTTTTATTTATTAATATCTAATGCAAGACTTGCAGATGATGATGTTCTTACTCTGGGCTCAAAGAGACCTTAAACTGCCTATGAAGAAAGGAACATCTGCTGGCTGCCTAATTTGTTCTGCATTGTCATATACATAGATAAGCCTTAAGATATGTTGTATAGACATGCATACAATATTTGCTGAGTCTTTCTCTTGAAATTTATTTAGAAACGTATTTGTGCAGTAGCTTAGGCACTGATAGCATGCTTTTAATATTTCTAAGGAACACAGATATAAACAAGCACTCCTCACTCATTCTATGCAACGTTCCTTGGTAGGCTAATTTGTGTTCAGTATGCAAAGGTGTTGTAGTGATTTTTATAAGCCTTTATCAAAATTTTCCTGTTGTTAAAAATAGATCTATTCAAGCCACAGGTAGATGGCTGTAATACTCAATTTACAGAACTTTTACAGCTTCCTTTGCAGTTCCTTTTGTTTCTGAAGATATTCTGCCCTTGCTTTTTCTAGCATTTTGCCTTAAAACTTACCTGCTTCTCCAGAGATTATTATAAAATACTAAAAAGAAGATATCTAATTATTAAGTCTCTATTAAGTGAAAAGGAACAAATCCAAAGAACATTATAAGCAGACAGAGGGAAGAAGTTCTATTTGAGAGTCCACAGTATATCAGTTTATACAGCTTTTTCACGTTCTGGCTGTAATGCTTTACAAATGTGGATTAATTCATTATTTTTGACCTGATGGAAGGCTAATCATCCATTTAATGACTTTGGTACTGGTATGGTGCTGAACTTTCTGCTGGTGGCCTTAAGGCCCGAGGCCAACTCCTCAAGTGATGCAAATGTTCCATTCTTCATTGAACCAAGCCTGCTGGTACTGCCTGCCTGCCTTTATCTTGTGCATGGAGCTTTATTTTTCCACCTTTTGTTCAGCTGTTGCCCTTGGGGTGTCCTAGTGCCACAGAAGATGCGGGCACCCATTGCCTTGTTCTGCAGTGGTTTTCCTAAGGAGCTAAGAAACTTCCCAGATACATCATGTGCCTGTAGCTGTAAAAAGTGTCCTCTCTTGTCTGCAGCTACTGCTGCTTCTTGCGGCAGCTATTAATCTTATAGAAGAGATCAGTGTGATATTTGAATGCAACTTTGTATCATCTTTTATTAACCAGGTTACTGCTGAATGTCTGTCACCAGGAGAAGAGCTATGCAAACAACATGAAGTTTTCTGCCCCATTACTGAACTGGGGGAGAGATGAAATGGGGAAAGAGGAGACAACCAGGTTTGTTCTCTGGAGAACAGAACTAGGAAAAAGTGTCCAATATGAAATAAAGTCAAAGATTTTTTAAAATTTGCTTCAGTTTGACAGTTTAATGCAAGTTATTTTTCTTACTTTGTTTAATATCCCCCTCTCAGCATAAGGAGGCAGCCTGGTCTGTGCTGTGGGGCACACAGGTCTTGTGCACAGGAATGGTATGGCATCACTGGTGTTACCATGCCCCAGACTCACTTCAGCACTCTGCTTCATGAAGGGACCCTGCTCATTCTCTCTTATAATGAGTTTGCCCAGTTGATCACTGTGTCACTTGTTCCCAAATGTTAGTTCCTGGTGATCACTAACCCTCCAGTATGCTCTTCAGGAGGGGTAAGGAAGTTGTCCATAATGCGTTCGTTCACCTGTGAAGACTGGTGTTCTTTGGGGCTGATGCTGCTGAGGTGTGTTCAGAGCGTCAGAGTTGGAACAAAAAGTTAAAACGCTCAGTCTTCCACAAATGTGTGTTTTTGGTTTTTTTTTTGACATGCCTGTGGTAGTTTAGTAGATAGTTTTAAAAGTGCATCAGGTGTAATAAATTGGAGAATAAACTCCAGTAATTGGATATTATGATATCCAGCTTTTTTCTCCTAGAACTGCCTCCAAAGCTTTGCCAAGCAGTGGTAACTGCACACAGCTCAACCTTAGGCTTTTCAATGGTGGAAAATCACAGCTAGGTGAAATATGCACAAGTATTCAAAACATCCAGTATCCCAAACTGGGTCATATAAAAATTGCATCCTGCCATGAACGCTGAGTCTCCTCCTCCCTGATAGCAGCCAATGGGCAAAAAGCACCTGGAGAAAAGCATGGAAAAGACATTTACTTTAGGCGTACCATGTTTTAATGCTTCCTCAAACTGCTAAAGGGAATCTTGCTGGGCAGGCGAATAGAGGGAAGCATATGTCGAGCACCCTGAACTGGAGTGTTCACAGGAGTGCTGTGAGATTCCCCAGTTTATCTGGTGCCAGCAGTGTCCAGCTTGAAGGGGATACTGTATAGAAAGTGCTGGCATCCAAAGATATTGACTTGGTTTGTGAGCAAAAGTACTGGCACCCATGAAACTTCAGGAAGATTCATTTTTACCGCTTGTCTAAGCAGCATGAAATGAAGAGGTGAAATACATATAGAATGTCATGGTATATTTTCCCATTTACTTGTTTCTAATATGTGAAATGGCATTTTTAATATTGAAAAATGTTCATTTTGACATTATAATACTGAAATACTCTTAAAATCGTCTCTTGCTCTGAAATGATGCTAATTAGAATATGACTTTATTAATAATATTAATTTTAAGAAAGTTTTGAAATTATTTCCCTGTAAAAAACCTCAAAGCTTTCTCACGGTACAACTACTTTTAAGATCCTAATTTTAGGTCTTTCTCACTTTGTTTATTTGCGGTGTGGCAACATTTCTTTTAGCATAGAGTACACTGCTTAAGGATTATCAATTAAATCTACATGGATATCTTCAGTTTTATAGGCAAATTGTTCTGGTAATAGAGATATACTGTTAAGGTATAGCTTATGGAGTTTTTCTTTCAGGAGAATATTCTCAAATTTTTATTCTTGTGCTCTACAAACTCTAAGGTATTTTGCTTTCATAAATTATGAAAGGAAAATGTCACAAGCTATCACTGTTTCTGTGCTCTGCCTTTGCTGACAGCTGTATGATGCTCATTCAGTGCAGCAGATTGGGAGCTGAAAGTTTCATCAATATATATGACTCTGATGGCTTCATGTCAATGGTCAAGGTAATGGCCTTTTATTAGCTTGGAAACATGGCACATGTATGTTTTTTTCTTAAACTCTTTTGAGGAAATATTTTTTTACTTTTGCTCACGTTTTTTAATCATTGTTCTTTGTAAGTGACATTAAAGCATTTTAATTAAAGAAAAATTATATATTTATTTTTATTCCTTTATTACTGCATGTTGAAGAACAAAGATAAAATGTTGAATTTTCTTATTGTGAACTTTCTTGTGATGACCACAGAAGTATTTTAAAGTATTCTGAAATCTATGAAAATCTAAAGGAAAATGCAACTGACCTATTTGAAAAAGTACAAAGTACAGCACTGAGGTCAGCAGTGTTAAAAATCATAGAACAGCTTTATTCTGCATTAACTTGATGAGACACAGTTTCGTGTTTCATTGAAATTTTTATTATGGTTAAAATATTAATATTTTCATGGAATTTTCCGATCCATTGTACTACTAAAGAATTATCCTAACCCATATAGATATTGCCAGGAGTAGTATGTATCTATTTGAGAAAGAAATGAGCATTGTAATATTTCAAGCTTTCACTGCTTGTGTTTTATTTTTGTTTTACACATGAAATACTTGCTAATATTTAAAATGTTTTCTGCAAGTTTCAACTTAGAGCTTTTTAAAGCCTATTTAATCATTGCATTTAAGGTCTATTAAATGTATTTATTGCTAATTAAATCATATTTTAATGAAAACCATAGTTAGGTTTCTTTATCTGATAAGTTAGGTAATACTCAATACTTGGCCCTCAAATACTTCCTTGTAAATAAAAATCTAGGGAAAAAAAGATACCTACCCCTACAAAAATATTTCTTATTTAATCACTATACTACAGTTTTATGAGATATCAAAATATTCTTATATTTTATGTAAGAATTTTAACATATATTTCTAATTGTCTACCTAGTTTTAAAGTATGTATGGTCTCAAAATAGTTTGAGTTGTGCAAATTTCCACAAAAAATACATATTCTGCAAGATACAGAAAACTGGCACATTTCCGTGAATTCCAACATATCTGGAAGAACTAACAGTTGTCAGTATGTTAACATGTTAGTGAAACTACTGGGAGATAAATCTTTAGCCCTACTAATGTGAAGAACATGTCTGTTTTCTACATTAAAGCTGTGTTTCAGTTTCACTTTTCTGCATGGGATTTTTAGTTTCCATCAGTGTTGAAACATTTTGTGGACTTGCTTTAATAGAAACAATATTAAAATCAAGCTGAAGATCTTTCCAAGTATTTAAAGAAAAAATAATCTGTACAACATCCATGAAAACAAGCTAATTTTTATCATGTGTTTTAGCCTCATCTGGTAGAACAGCAGTTCCTTTGATACAGTTTGCATCTGGTGTGCTCTGCCTCTTTCTAAAATAGTATTTTAAATCATGCCACCCAAACAGTGCTAAGAAAATAAATCCCAAATGCTCTAGTTGAACAGGAACAGTGGGACCATACCTAACGCTTGGCCACCAAGCCTTCCTGACAGAGGCAATGCTCTGCTTGTGGAGGTGCTGTGGGAGCTCCAGCAAAACTGATGGATCAGTTTGTATCTGCCCAAGTAACACACAACAGGTATGTAGTTTTCTGGCAGTAGCACTACACACAAGCTACTATGCTCAGTGAAGAATTTGAAAACACTGACTGGAAGTCATGTTATTAACCAAGTCCTTTTCCTGGTCACTTTCATGAATTGATGGGGCACCAATGAGGTGGGGAAGAGGAAGAGAATTGGGTGCTGTGGCCTGACTCTGCAGCAGAGACTTGTCCTTGTTTCAGCAATGCAGGATCAGGCTTCCTTCTCCTCTGCTTGTGGTAGAACTGAGGACTTAAAATTCCAATCCTTGCATGCTAGCTGGCTTCAACTAGAGATACGAAGCAGATAAAGCAACATTTTACCGAAAGTTCATTTATCAAAAAGCTGCATATTTTGAAAAGGGTAAAAGTACTACTAGACCCATCAGGGATAAGTAAAGGCTATATACTATAGATTATTTTAATCCCCTTGCTAGATATAAAAGGGATAATTACATATTTGTGGTTGAAGCCATGTGGTGGAAAAATCAATACAACTTTTTTGTATGACACTTCATTAGTGTGAAAAATTTTAAAAGCTGAAAAGAACTGCCTTGCAATTAAATGCCTCTGCTACTTCAGATTCAGTAATGGGTTTGTATTATTATCTAGTTTATTTGAAATAGTGGTTGCACTATAGCAGTAATTGGAAAACATTGATTATGCACTTGTATATAGAAAACCTGGCAAATCATTACAGGGCATAGCAACAGTTAGTTAGCCTTACTAATGAAGCACTAATTGCTGTAAGTAGGTTAACATGTTAGTGAAACTACAGGGAGATAGAGCTTTGAAATTTTTTATCTGTTCAGCGTTATGTATTTAAAAAAAATCTTTATTTTAAGAAATCTCATTTTGCAAGCACAAACCACAAGTCTCTCTTGATGCTATATTTGGAGTAATTTCAGAGATTTGTTTTTGTTTTAACTTTTTTTCATTTGGATATAATGCCTAGTACATTTAAGTCATATTTATGCTACTCCTATCAACATGGTGACTTTAATGTATGTAAATGGCTAACTGGAGTGAAAGGCTGGTCGGCTCGATTGACTTCCTCATTCTAATGCAATTATGTCATCTATGCTATATGCTTCTTGAACAATTCTTTTTTTTTTTTAATTAGACCGTTCTATGTTTGAAGAGGTTTTAGCTGAATTGTAATATGACTATTTGGGATACAATTGTTTTTCAAATAATCTTCACTTTGTGAAAATCTGAGGGCCTCAAATATCTCTAGTAAAATGTCTTAGAATTGGGAATTGCAATAAATAGATTATTATACTGTAGCTATTGACTAAGGAAGACTTTACTTGATTATGCTATATTAGCACGTTTTGCAGGCTTTTGAATCAGAAGTAACATAAACTTCACTGCTGTAACCAGTATCTGATTAGGAACATATATTTAATGCTGAAGATAATTGTTCTGTTTGAGATACGTATGATCACAGGATTCATAAGGCTAAGTTAAAAAAAGATTTGACTGCTTGAATTTTGTCTTACCTTTTACACTAAGAAATGCTCTGCTGTGAAAAGTGTTTAGCCAACAAGTTAATGGAAATTCGAATTTAAAACCACAAAGTTTTGATAACAATTCCTGACATTGTAGGTGATGGCGTTTTTAAAAGCCTGCCCTAAAACCTATCAATCCTGGAATGTTTGGCACTGAAGTATTTTTATGCCTGAATGTAGGAGATTGAGCTGCCAGTATTTGGCAGGCAAATTATTGCAGACTGGGGGCACCGTATAGGATCTGTTTGTATAGGTAAGTATCTTTGTAGGCAAGTTGTGTGGCTTTGTTTTGAGACAGTTGTCTGCTTGGATGAGAGCAGCTGGTGAGGCTGATGCAACTTCCCGAGGGGTAAACCTGTCACAAGGGAAGAAGTTGCAAATCTTTGGCATGTTTTTGCCTTCTTTACTGTGGAAGGTGAACTTCCTCAGCGCTAACAAATGCATTTGAACTGCAGAGAGCTACCATGAGACTGCTGGCAGAAGCAACTGATTTTGAGTGAGGCTGGACAAAATCGAGGTGTGAAAGTGTGGCCTGAGGGAAAGCAGGAGGGATGAAATCCTGACCCATCCTGAAAGCCAGGGCACTTACTGGACCTCCTTTCAGCACTTCTTTCCAGGAAACAGTTCTGTGGCAGCTGTCCTACATGGTATGGTGCTCTCTGACCATGAAGCAGATGAGCTGATGACCGTCCCTCTGCCATTCCCTTGGTCTGCCCCAGACACTTCCTTGGGAAGGCGAATGAAGTTTGGCTGCATGTGGTAGGTTGCAGAAACTGCTGCAACATCTCCCTTGCCTGCCTCCCTTCCCATCATACAGTGCAGCAGCTCCATTGCATTTTGATGCTGCTTGGCTGCAAAGCACAGGGCCAGGACTTCCTTGTTTAAATAGGTGTTAAATTCTCTCTCAGATTCACAGGAATAAAGCATGACCCCCTAAGAAGTTCCATAATGACCTTGACTTATAGAACATCTTGGAACAATTCTTACATTGAAAAGTAAATGAATAACAACACATAAAGTTTACCAACCAAGTGTTAGAAAATGCCAGTTGTGATTCTTACCACATTCCAGTTTTTTAAAAATAAGCGTGTGTGTTTTTGCGAAAGACTTTAAAGGGGAGGAGGGATGTTTAAAAGGGAAAACTGCTTCCAGTTGAGAGCTAACCTCAACTAGTTCTGCTTTGACTCAGCTTACTTAACAATATTATACCCCTCTGTTCATAATAATGAGCTGTTTTGTGCAAAGCAGCTCATTATTATGAATGTAAGGGCATGTTTGGACTAGTAAAGCAAATCATAAAAACTGCTGCCCATGTCACGTTTTTCCTTTGTCAGTAAAAGATTTTCCTCAGGATCAGAAACAATTATTGACCAGAGAAAAATCTCAAGTTCTGCTTGGAAATTTTACTCAATGATTCTGGAAGTAAGGGAGTGAAGTTATGAAACTAAAAGTATGTGTGGTGAACATTATCTGCAAGGTCTTTTATGTTAAGGAAATCATGACATCTGCCAATCTTTCAAATTCCAAAGGGTAAAGAATGAGGTCTGTTAGGCTGTCATTGAACATGACAGGCTTAATGTAAAGTTTATAACAGAAAAAGGACAATCTTATTGTGGTTTATTCAGTTTTATGTTGCTTGTTCAGTAGAAAAGCTCATTTTTTATCTAATTTATAGTATTTGAAATACCAAACAGATTTTTTTACATATCTCCTGAGCTCACAGCTCTTCTTGGCTACCCCTTAGTCGTTCCTTTAGGGAGCAGTCTTAAATCCTTCCAATTTAGCATCTATGTGAGACCAGACAATTGTTTTACTTGAGCATATCCTTCAGTTGTTATAGAGCTGTTTCTAACTCCAAACATTTTAGTTTAATTACTGCTTAGAATATTTGCTATATTCTTATCTAGGTTGCCTCTCACTTGAGCCCATTGGGCTGAAGAAAGAATTACTCCCCATGCTGTTCTGTAGCCCTTCTTGTTCAGATCTGTAATTGGCCCTGTGTTTTTGACTTTTTGCTAATAAGCAGCTTACTTGCTCTCCCACTAGACTCAACCCACCACTTTTGTTTCATGAATTTTACAAAGGATTTTAATAGATGCTTTAGGCTATGCAAAATGTTATATGAAGGAAAGCATTAATGCTCTAGCCTTGACACAAAGGATGTGTGAATGGCTGCTTATCATTACCGTCAGGTATCAGAATTTTCATTAGGAGTTCTAGAGGACAAAAGGGGAAAAAGTGTAGCTATATGAGAGAATATTAACCTATACTGTGTAACCAAGCACAATTGCTTAGCATTTTACATTAACTCTCCTCAGACACTGGCTCTCATTATTTTTACACATACATAATAACTGCTTATTATAGCGGTACGGTTCACACTGATATATTGTAGATAAGGTTGTGTCAGCACTTCCATTATAAACCCTATTTTCAGAGGTTTAAAAGGAAGCTGTAAAAATTTACTCCAGACAGAAGATTGGTTTTCTAGGTTTCTGCCTCGAGCAATTCTTTTTTTTTAACCAATTAAAAACAATTGGCTGTGTTTTAAGCTACAGAAGTAAACAAAACAAATTAAGAGGTTTAAAGCACTTTTTGCACTTCTGTAACTCACAAACCTTTATTAAAAAAGAGGAAAAGAAATCTAGAAAGCAATATGTTAATGTTATACTTGCGAGTAGCATTCTGCTAAAGAAATATATGCTGGGCGTTGCAACAGAGTTACAAACCAGGGCTCCATAGCTTAGAATTAATTACTAACTGAGTGCATTAGATGCTTCTTAACAAAAGCTATTTTTTGGCTCTAGAATATAAGCCTGAGTGTTGCTGTCACCAGACACATGCCTGATTTCCCTGAAGTGCTTGCTCCTTTAGCGGCTAAAGAGAATTGTTCCACATTAGGCTTCTCCTTAGGCTCACTGAGAGCCAAAATCAAGGCATGATTTTGCAGCATAACAGCACGGACCCATGGACTCTGGTGCTGGGGGTCTCTTTCCAAGCTCCTACAGCAAAATACAAGCGAGGAAGTGGTGGTGGTTGAGATGAATTCTGGAAATGGGATGAAAGCCTTCCCCTTACTACTGGTCACCAAGCCTGGCACTGCCACTTTCATATGGATGATGGAGGTTAATTCCCTTCCCCACATATCTTTATGTGGTTACCTGTAGAGTCAGCCGTGCTGATAAAGGACTCACTGGGGAGAGGCTTACACCATCAGTCTCCATGTGAATTATGGCTTCAATCAGAATGTGGCACTATGGCACTTTCCATGAGCACATGCAGCCCCTTATACTGGACACTGGCCAAGAATTCCCTGAAAGTTCCTGAGCAGAGAGGTGATGTGTCTCAAGTTGGGTTTAAAGACTTGTCATACATAAGAAGTGTGATACCTCCTTCTCCCATCTGAAAGGGGAAGGTATGGCTGTCATTTTCAGAGCTCTTCCCTTGAGTTAGCTAATCCTGTGAATGATGTGCAGAATGATGTGCTGTGCATGGTGGATGGAAGAGCACTGCTGGATTTCACTCTGTAACTGTACCTGGCAGAGAGAGAGAAAAATAACAGCACACCCATGGTTATGGAGGTTACTTGGGAGGTACCCAAATTAGTCAGCTTGATGTCCCAACATTTCAGCCCATCTGTTCAAACAGGGATTTGCCCACTACCGTGAATTGTGCCTTACTATCTTCTGGGTAATATTATGCATTAATTTCTGCAAATGGATTTAGGTATGACATTTCTGACAGTTGTTCAGCTGAATTGGATTAATAATGCATTTTTATAACCCTCTTTTCACTTAAAAATATATTACAGTGCAATGTTTTGAGAGAGCCTCTAGATTTAAAAAAATATTTTAAATATATTTAAATAAAATTGGCTCATTGTAGCAGACATTGGCAGAAGGAAATAAGTCCCCATGCATGTTCTTGAAGCCTTGTCACTAATTTGAAAGTACTTGCCATCATTCCCCCAACTGATTTCATGAGGGCATGCCACATTCCAGAAATGTGGCTTGGAAACATCAGTGCTTTATCTGTTACCACAAAACCAAAGGGCCAAATCCTGAAGTTGTTCCTAGGTATTGGCTGTTGGTTTGCAATATGACAAAGGTCCCCATTTTACGGGTGAGGAAAGTGTCTGGAACTTGGGAATGAGTAAGTATAAAGGCACGTGGAACAACAGCAATCTTTGGAAACTGAAGTATTTCAGTGATGTATTTTGAGGTGGCAGTTCATACATACTGAAAAAATGTGTGTGTTTGTTTGCTTAACTTTTTGTAATAATGTAGTGATAACAGCCCAGAAATCAGTTTGCTAATGAAAACAGCTTAGTAAGATATTGAGCTTCTGACACTATCAGCTTCCATTAGTTTCCCTCCTTGCAAATAGATTGTCATCAAGCTCCACATCGATAATTATCTGTATCTTAGTAGCTACCACAGTACTTGTGTACAGAGCAATGCTAACCCTACCAGATGATGGTTGTCATAAGGTACATTTGCACTATCTGTTTCAGTACTGCAGCAGCTGCTTCAGGCTCTCTTGCACCAAGGCTCTTGTGTAGGCACTGGTCTGGATGGCGCAGCTTCTGGTTGCAGGCAGGAAACCATCGCTCCCTGCCTTTCTGAATAGCAAGGTTAGATGAGGTGTAGAGTATCCATAATCACACCTGTCTGCCTTACAAGGCAATAGCTACACAAGCATCAAATGTAATAAGACGGAAAACACCAAAAAGTGAAAAGGTAGCAAAGTTCATGCATCATAATGTAGTTCCTATCTATAGAAAAAATTCAAATTTAGTTCTAAATTTGAGGCAGTCTTGTTTATGGAGGAGCTAATAGTGTCTCTGTAAAGCTCATTAGGTATAAGTCATCTTATGGTTTAAATTTGCACTTAAAAAAAATGTAGCTCCTTGTGTTTGCAGCCTTATAGAAAAACTGTAAATTAGAAATTGAGATAAAGGGTCAGACAGGCTTCGTCTGGGCCACAGAATTCTTCTGGTGTTCTGGTTCTCTGATCTTTCCTAAAAAAGCTGTTTGGTACGTGCTTTTTCATCGGATAATGAAGATCGATATATTTCATGAATTTTATGGTGTGATCCACCCCAGTGTACCAAAACTGCTTGAAACCAAAGAACGAGTGTGCTGCAGAAAGCACTGGAGAGACCATGAAGTTGAACATGCACATGGGTAACTGCTGAAAATGCAGTTAGGCAGAGCTAGCTGGCATATTGTGGGTGCTGTACATACAGCATTGAGCAAAGTGACTTGGTGCTAACAGTGGGGTAGAAAAGAATGAAAACCCTCTCTCCAGACTTCACAAGCCCCTCAGCTGTCTGTGAGGGGTGTGTTACACCTTTATGCATTTCCTCAAATACTAAACATATTGCAAATTGCCTGCCACGGGTTGGATTTCAGTGCAACAGCCACACTTGCTACTAAAGGGAAAAAACAATGTTTAATTACAATCTGAATACTCTCCCTTTTATGCTGACTTGTAGGTTAACACACAATATTTAGTGCGAATGAGGGACTGCTATGTTTTCTCTCTTACATGGAGCTGTTTCCATAAGAATTTCTTATAATGAGATAAAAATACTGTGACCGGGCATATATGACAGGTTGCAATTATCTTGAGAAAAATAACTGAATTTAAAAAATATATTGTGGAAAAGTTGGATTTTTTTTTTTCCTACAGAGAAATTTGAACTTTAAATATAGGCAAAGGAGATATGGGTACAACTCTTTGCCAGTTTTATGTGTGTGCTATCTTTCGTCACAGAGATGGCTCCTAGTAAAGTGTTCTTTTCTTTGCTTCTCTGAAAACTGAACAAGGTATTATTCAAAATAAGTATTTCTCTTTGTAATCCAAGCAGAGGGTAAGCCAGTCTTTAGTTCATTCTAGCTGGCTGAATCAACAACAGGCAGAATATAGATGGTTTACCCCAATTAGCCATGATTAGAATAGGGCTACAGTACACGGCCCTTAAGAGATGTAACAGCAAGGGAATGAACTGAAGCAGTTTGTTTTCACGTATGTCTGTCAAAGTGAAGACACAGACAAAGAATGTGAGTTTGTGTCTGGTCCTAAATAATATATTTACATTGTGTTTTTTTTCTTGCTTAGTCCTACTTTATGTTCTAAAACTGGGAGAAACATGTGTCAACTGTGGAAATACAAAGCAAGTTCTATAAAGTGTTGGTATAATGCATTCTGCTTCCAATAATTATAATCCATCCAGAAAATGGCATAGTCTGTAAACTTTTGAGAGTAGGACTGAAGAAGTATAAAAAGCGCAGGGTGGTGAGTACATTTCAAATATGTGGAGAAATATGTATAGCTCCCCCAGCACCCTTGACTAAAGGTAGATATCAACAGCTAAAACACCTCCAAACACAGAGGCATAATTACAAAAAAAGAAAGCTGTTAACTTAGAGGCCAGAAAAAAATCATTTTCTCTGCTTATAAATTAGCAAAGAGTTCTGCAAAGCACATTTTATGGTGTGTGTCTGCAAAGGGCAAACCAAGCTGAAAGGAGGAATTGGAGACAAGAAGAAAACTTTCCCAGGTGGCTACAACATTTATTATTTAACTTCAGCAGATAGATCCACCTTAAGAAAGGTCCAAGGAGCGAGATGGAAACCAAATACAGTCAAAGGAAGTTGGGGATGTGGGTGTCAGGTTGTCAGTAATCTGACAGCTATGGTAACTACCCTCTAATCCAGCGGCTCCAGCCACGCTCTCAGCTGACACCACAAGGACTGACTGACAGCTGAAGAGCGGGCACTTTTTACAGGCAAAAGTGACATCCAGTCTATTAAGGCTGACAAGCACAAAGCAGAGATTTGCCCTGAATGGTTGGTACTGAAGCCTAGTAAAGGGGTTATTTGAAAGGTCTTAGAGAAAGTGTCAGACTCAAGCTCAGATGATAACAATATTGTAATAATAGCACTGGACAATGAAGTGTTATGATTGCCCATACAGGCCAGGAAGATTGCATGTGGATATTGAGCTCCTGAAGCCAGTTTACTGCAGCACTCAAAAGCAAACATGTAACAGTTCTAAGACCAGTATTTGTCAAAATCTTAAAGATATTTTTTCAGTGTATAATAGTCTATTTGTGCCTCTGTCATTTTTGCTCTGGAGTCTAAGGGAAAAATTAGTGGTAGGAGCAATAACTGCAGACCCCCACAGAAAATACAAATGACAAAACAGTGTTACACTCAATCTGTGGATTGTAGGTTAAAACAAGATGTGAAAACTAATGTTCTTAGTATTGAAAATATACAGTAGTAATGGAAATAGTTATAAATATGCAAAGGGGGCTAATAACTACATGTTAAAAGATTGTACTAGCTAAGCAGCTGACTGGTTTTGTGAGGCCCCAGAGGGGTGAGATCCTTTGTTATAACAGAATCTGTATCTGCTGTTGAGTAGCTTCAAAAGGAAACCTGTTCTTTTTTCAGCAAAGCTTTTCTGTTTTGTTTTATTAGTTTTCATATTAGAATATAGCATTTAATCAAATGATGAAGTGAGATTTTATTTTCTTTCTTTTGACATGGAAGCTTAATTCTGTAGGCAGCAGCCTCCCAGTCCCTGCTCTTCCTAGTACCATTCTTCAGATACCTTATCTAGTACCCACAGCCAATGTTTTAGGCTGGCTTTCCAAGAGGAGCAGTTTCATTCAACAGTTAAAACAACTTGTACCATCTACTGATTCTTAGAAAAGGTAATTAAAAATCTGTATAATTGTTTTTCCCAATATCAAAGTGATCCTGCAGTTAGTTGTGGGTTTGCTTGCTTGTTTGGTTGTTTTTTTTTTTCTTCAGACAATTGCAGGAAGTTGTCCCTTCTTTCCATTAGATAACTTTATGTAGCTCCTAGCCATTAACTGTATCTAGTCTAATGGAGACAAGACTCAGTTTTATGTCTTTCTTGCTATGACTGCATTTTCTGGGGAAGAAAAGTTTAGAACCAAGATTAACCAGATCAGGTTTAAAAGCAACTCATATTCTAATTGCCAAGAAACAAGAATGGCCAAATCGTAGTCACTGCCTGGAGAATGAAGAGTTTACAAGAAAAAGCTTCTAAAACATACATGTGGTTTGATTGCCAGTGGGTGAACAGTCCAAGGCTGGAGTAATTGCCATGCATTGCTACTGGTTTTCAAATTATTGCTACTGGTTTTCAAATTATTGCTTCAAAGCAGTACCATGTGCTAAGATGAAGTATTTTAACAGCAATGTAACTGCTTTTGTTATTCAGAATACCAAAGAGCTAACTCAGCATGTGTCTAGTTGGCACAAATTTGTTTTTGTGCATAGAACCAAGTAGCTGGGACTTGAAAAATCAGAAAACAACCACCGAAAACCCAATCGCATCAGACAGGGAGAGACTACCAAAAGTGACAAAACTTTGGTACTGAAGATCAGTAAAGGTACCTCCTGTGCATGGCTAAACTTGAACAGTTTATAATACAGTGGCTGCAAACAGTACATATAAATCTGCATTCAGCCATGTCTTTGGCCAAATTTGGCTTCTCTGAGGTCAGTGTGATGATACACCATGCCTTGCTTGGGCAATGAGTTTTCCTATCAGATTACTAGAAAAAAATGCACAATACTTGAGCGTAGGATGAGTACTAGAAATCTGGGCATCCTTGCTTTACAGCTGCTGTTCTTAGTGGACTTATATTATGGGTGTCTTACTGCCTTGTTTCCCAGTAAATAGGATTTTTGGATTGTGTTTAGTATATGGTGTTACATTGAGAAGGCAAAGGAAAGGTGAAAAATATCAGTCTAACCTTCAATTCCTTTCCTTTTTACCTTTTCTCACTTTTTTCTTCTCCTACTAGCCTTGATCTACTGCATGATAGTGACTTTGCAGCACTCTGCATCAGCACCTCAGCTAAATTTTGAAACAATTAAGATGACGCAATGTGCAGCAGCAAAGCCCCTACCACTGGTAGAAGCACTTGTTTGAAGACGAAGACATAATTTCAGGTTTTCTCCAGGCATGTGGAAGAGTTGGTGCCAGTTATTGACAGTAGGAGTAAGTACAGCTTTTGGCTGAGAAGCCAAGGCAGAGCACATGTGGGCTTGGGCAGTCGTGCTGACCCTGAGGTGCTGTGGACCACAGAGACAGATGTGTTACAATGATTGACTTGATGAGATATGTAGATCCTGGATGGGATTTAGACTTCATAGTGAATATTATAACTACTTCACTGAAATCCTTTACACTACCATGAAATTCCCCAAAATGTTCTGCTCTGAGCTGTGAGAGTAATTTGCTCCTCTATGTGTTCTGGACTTCTTGACTATTTAGATGACATGGGTTCCAATTGTTTGAACTGCTAAGACCAATGAGTAGAATTGAGTCTCTTGAGTGAATATATTTTGTATGAATGTTGAAACCCACTGTTTTCAAAGACAGGCATTAAGAGAAAATTATGTGAATACATTAAATGTAGTTACTCATCCTGTAAAACACACAGCACATATATTTCCACATTTGTTTAGCTCTACTAATGTATATATGCTGTGGTTTTCAGTTTGTAGTTTGTTTTGGGGTGTTTTTTTGGGTTTGGTTGTTTTTGGTTTTGGGTTTTTTGTGTGCTGGGATTTGTTCTCTGTAAGCTAGGATTTGCCTTTATTTCCTTGCTGAAATGCTCTTCTTTTCAATTCCATATATTGAGAGAGAAATCGTGTACTTCCGGGAAAATATTTCTTTGTTTGATCTGTTTAGTGTTTTATTTGAACAACAATTTAATTCTATTTTTCCACTACACCAGATCTTACAAAGGGCAACCCAAATCCCCTTGCAGATTTTATATTTCTAGAAGCAGGACACAAATATATAATTTTTGGCAAGAGTTCAGTGTAAAGAACTACCTGAAACTTGATGCCAATGTGTTTTGTGTCTTTGCTGTTCTAAACTAAAAACCCGCTCACTTACTGTGAAGTAGCCATCTGTCATTTACAAAATGATCCATCCAATTTAAAACCGCTAGGAAAGAAAATGTTTAATCAGAATTTTAGGGATACTTGCTAACTACAAATCTTGAAGGCCTAACTACTTTGCTATTACAATGCAATTTGTCTGACAAGCGGTGTGCTCTGCTGCAGGGGACATACAAGTGCAAGTCAGCATCACCTTGGGCAGATTACTTTACTTGTCCTTTGCCCCAATTTTCCAGTCTGTAGAATGGGAAATAGAGATATTTTTCCATTTACAGGAAAGGTATTGACAGGAGAGAGTGTTCAAATGGGTTATTTATACCTGTCTTCCACTAAATTTTTATTACATATACTTGCCAAAGATATTAGAAAATACTGTAGATTTTTGGATATTAATGTGAAACTTTATGGTGGAATTGTTTGACATGGTGGGATTTGGTGGGGTGGAAAGCCTGTTTTAGTTGTGTGTTGCTAGGATATAACTAGGAGATATAAGCACAGGCCACTGAAATAGAAACTTCAGCAATGAAAATCTTCACAAAAGTTTTATATAGAAGCTGCCGCCTCCTGGGTCATCAGACTCAGTCCCTTTGCACATTAAATTTTGCTACATTTTTTACACGTGTATCCTGCTTGGTCTGTATTATTTAGTAATATTATTACCATAAGTTTCTAAGTTACAGAGTTACCCTGCTTAAATATACAAAACAAAAGAAAACCCCTGCCCTCAGGAGCTCAGCTTAACCAGATGAGACAGATGGAGATGTGAAATGATTCACCCAGGATCACAGCAGAAACAGGAGGTCAGTCACAGACGAATGTCTTTGAACTCCAGGTGGATCCAGGGAATTAGGCTGCTCTGGCTCCTCTGGGCTCCTCCTTGGAGTGATGCTCTCCTTCAGGCATTGTCCTGTTTGTTCTTTCACTTCTCCAAATAGAAAACCCAATGTGCGGTGGAGATAAAGTTCTAAATATGAGTTTATACTGGGAAAATAGAAATGCCTGATGTCAGAAAACAGAAGCTGGTTGCAGTATATCCTGGGTGTGTTTCAGAAAATGGATCTCTGATGGTGTTGTAAGCTGTTTAAATCATGCATAAAGCCAAGAGAAATGTAAATCTTTATTAGCATCTTTATTATAGTTTAGCATTTACTGTTCACAGTTGATTTTTAAGCATGGTAAGTGAATCCATTGTCCATACAGTAGTTGTGGAAAGCCTTGCAGCTTTAAAAGGAAAAAAAAAAAAAAAAGAATGATCTCTGAAGACCTGAAGAGAGAAAAACTGGATAATAAACGTTCAATCAGTCTGAGGCGTTTTGTAAATCAGAGCACTTTTATTTGGATATACTATTGTTTAACAGCCAGTTTAAATTGGGACCAGCATCCTGATTCTGGACAACATGGTTTTTATTGGAAATCCCTGCCACTTTTAAACATCTTTAATACATTTTAAAAATAGAACTGTAAAAACCAGTAACCAGACTTCAAAGCAAAGACATGTTGTGCCAGAATTACGAAGCTGGTGCTGATTTTCACTGGTTGTAAAGCCTTGGGAGCGCCCTGAGGTCTGTCCCACAGTGACAAACACCAGGAGTGCAGGCGGCTGGCGTGGGAGCACCCACCAAGAGAGGGCACCCTCAGCATCAGGGCAATGTGGGAGCTTGGACCCTTGTCCTCCAGCCTCGATCATCTGCTCATGCCACTGGGCACCAACAGTATGGCTTGTCCTTCAGGAGAGATTTTGGCTCTCAGGGCACGGAAAAGCAGCATGTTAATAACAAATTAGGATGACAAGTCTTTCACTTGTTTTTGGTGGCCCCCAGCAGCATATTACCTAGGGAAAACTGAGGGCCACCTGTATGCATTACTCTGCATGAGAGCTTTTCTGCCAGAGCATGTTTGTTCTCCACCAACCATTTAAAAAGCAGTAGGTCCAAAAGAGGTTTGTGACATATTTGCATATTGATCCAGGAGTGGCTGAGTAGAAGATTCTGTAAAAGGGATATAACACTTATGTATGACAGTGATGAAATAGCCAAGGGGAAATGAGGGAAGGAGAACACTACCTTTTCTTTATGTCTCTGTTTAATATGTGATAATTTCCACATGCTAAGGTGAAGTGAGAGGCTCTGTTGAGTTAAACTGGTAGTGCTCAGCTGGAGCTGCACCAGCCTGAACTGAAGACTGCCTTGGAGTTTGTGTCGCTTAGACCTATGTTGGTGGAGGATTAGACCCAGATGTTTTTCAAGCAAGCACTGGCAGAGTGGCTATGGCACTTGAGCTGCATAATTCTCCACTTGGCTTACAAGCAGGTCCTCTAAAGTATGATAATTTGTCAGTAGTTTTGCTTATGGGCTACCGTTCCTGTATCCCTCTCTCAGGAAAAGCACTACAGCAGTGTGCCCATATGTGGAGACCTTTCTTGGTAGCTTTCTGCAGTGTGTATTTCGGCGCTACTAATGTTATCATCTAGGAAGGTATTGCTGCAACAGCTTGCCAAACTACTTTGAGATGAGTAGACTACGACAACTGGTTTAGCGTCACCTTCAAACAGGCAAAGATGTGAAAGGGATCTCTTCAGTGACATAACTGCAGAGACTGTTCATCTGGGAATAGGCTAATTGCACACTTGATGCAACTGCAAAGCCACCTATGCATAACTAAAATGAGCACATATCTGACAACTGCACTGAATTTTAAAAGAAATTTTAAAATATAGTGATTATAGAGTTTCAGGGCCTTCAACCTGAAGTTTTTATTTATTACAGATAGACTCTGCTTTAAAGTTTTGGAAAATTAGGACCAAAGATGTGCTTCACTAAATGATCAGTGGAAGAGCTTCTGGCCGAATGTGAATTCATGACCATGTTAGGATTATCTCTGGCTATAGCTTTGGGATGGACTCTTTTTGATTTTACCATTAAAGAATTACAACTACTATTATGTATTAGAATCTTACTTTTAAATCCATAGGTGTTTGTTGGCAACCTTCGCAGAAAAATTTCCTGCAGATAAGTGGTTCCTCACATAAAGGAGCTATTTGATATTTACATGTGACCATCGTGGTTTCAGATCCTCTTACAGAATTTAAATAAGATGTCTGAATAGCCTGCAGAGGGCTTTTACAGGTCTTTTTTTCTTTAGTTGCCTTGTACAAAGAAAGCTAGGATTGGTTAAAGTTGAATTTCTTCTTATTTTTTATTTCCCAGCAGTGCTGTATTCGTCTAAGATTTCTCCATCTTAACAGATTTAGAGTTTAGTTAATTCTAATGCTGCTACTGTAGTTCTGGAGAGCAGGTTGCTAGCAGTGCCCAAGGTAGCTGGTCTCCTCCAGGTACGCTGTGTAACATCCTCTGCAAGGAAAGAGGACTCAGCTTTTCCCACAGGAGAGGGGATTCATTACTGATGGTGCTGACCACACACGCAGCCTCTGTACCTCCCAGGCTCTTTAGCTTTCAGGCTGCTAGAGCTGAATACTGCTGCCACACACAGTGTATCTAAATCTTGGCAGGGGTTAAGCAATCTTGGAAGAGATTGCTGACTGCACACTTGGCAAAGGATCTCTTTCTGGGAGGAGGGTGCACCTCACCAGGTCCTCTGCTGCTTTTCTTCACTCCCATGTTGAATTACTGCAGTGTTCCCTATATGGGACTACTCTGGAAAGCGCTGTTGAACCTCAAGTTGATACAAGCAATTGCTGTCTGCCCACTAAGCAGCTGCTAAACAGCTTTTTTGGATCGTTATGAGGTCCATGATGCCCTCAAACAGGACATCCAGTGGGGAACAAACCACCCATTGCTATGTATACACATGCAAGAGAAAGGGGGATGCCATGCAGGGATCGGCACAAGCCCATGACTGTGTGCTGGGGAGGAAAGTCCTCACGGCAGAAGTGTGGGAAGCCACAGCCCTTGCTGCTGCTTTTGCCACTGCTGGCTATGCCAACATGGTTAGCCGTGGTACTGGGTGGCAGACCATACCTTAGTGTGTGTGTGGGGGTGGTGAGGCAATCAAACTGCTTTGTTAGGGTTTGGCTGCCATCCTGGGCATAAAGAGCTTGTTGTTTAGTTAGCATGCGTATAAAGAATGATAAAAATAATGAGAAAGGGCAGGCAGAGGATTGTATCTGACAGTTTTGAGTTTCTCTGGGTTTTAGTAACAAACACTGCTCTTTTTCTTTCAAAGTTCCTTACAACCCTACTTTATCTGGCTATTGGATTTCTTGCAGGTGTCACAGCATGAGCACAGTATTGGAAATGTAGTGAGGACCTCAAGAGAGTGCCTAATCTGACCTTTTGCATGGAGGCTAAATCAAGATGCTTGATTGTCTGGCTTGCCCTTCACAGAGATATTAGTGCATAGATACTAGTTCCTGGGCTGCCTTACACACCTGTAGATATGCACATTCAGACTCTCTATTGGTTACAAGCAAAGTGTAAAGGGCAGCAGGCTGAACAGGGGCTGTGGGAAGGTCTCAGGAGCTGGTGTTTTTCACTGGCATCTATTAATAAATTGGGGCTAAATTCTCTACTTTGAGGAAGAGGCCAGCAGAGAATTTTACAGCTGTATACAAATATCTAAAAGGATTTGGCTCATTAAGCGTTAGCAACAAATCACACAGGAATGCCTGAATATATTTTAAAAACAAATAAAGTGTAAGTTAAATACACAGAGGGTTTTCCTTTCACTCAGAGGATAAATAAGAATTTTCTCATCTCTTGCTAAAGGTCTTGCAAGCAGGAGCTTTAATGTAGTTCAGGAAAGGTGTACGAATAAATGTATTTATCATTACTTGAGCAACCATTTAATCTCTGGAAGGATTCACTGACTAACCAAATTGAGGAGAGAAATTAATGTTTTCTTGTGCTCTATGAGTGATCCTGTTTTTATCCTCAGTGCCTCCATGACTCTGCTACCTGTATTTCTGTTTTTCGAAGGAAGTGATTAAGAAACAAGTGATAGGCTTGAAATCATTCCAGCAAGTAAGTATGCAGAATTGAAAAGGAACTGAGAATGATGGGTCTTGATCTATTCCACTTACTAACTTTGTCATTTCTTCCTATGACACCCTGTATTGTAAACTTTAATTCTGTACGGTGGGAATCTTACTTATCTTCATCAAACTCAGGGAGGCAATAAAATTCTCCTCTGATCGACATCAGAGAAAATACCTGTTTCAGGTAGAAATAAAATATCTGTAACTGTCTATGAATTGTGATAATGTTATTAGTACCTTGAAGTGACTAATTTTCTTACATCAGGTAAGTGATATCAGGATGCTTCTTGTCTAACAGCCTTGGAGATTGCCCTTCTGACCTGAAATTCTAAAATGGTTCAACATCATGCCAAATTATAAAACACTAAGTTTGTGTAAGATAAGTGCTTGAGCACTTTTACAGCTTTTTGTTTGACAAGTTTAGGAAAAAAACCAAATAATATTTAGCATTCTTATTCACAGAGCTACAAAAATTTATTCACTGAGATTAAATTACAGTACGGTGAAATGAAAGTATGCATATATTCCTGATAGAAATTGTGCAAACTTAAAAAAATAAAAGAAAAAGCACCCTCTCCCTGCTGTAGTTAGTGGAGTTCTGCAACTGCATTACAATGTTTGCTTTAGAAAGAGTACTTACATTCTACATTCATTGAACTTCATTCAGCCTATATCATAGAATCATAGAATAGTTAGGGTTGGAAAGGACCTTGAGATCATCTAGTTCCAACCCCCCTGCCATGGGCAGGGACACCCCACACTAAACCATGCCACCCAAGGCTCTGTCCAACCTGGCCTTGAACACCGCCAAGGATGGAGCATATGTTGTTGTTGTTCTCAGAATAAGAAGGCACTTCAGTTTGCGTCAGTGGCACTACTCACGTATAGAACAGAATATTGCCAATATAAACTCAGACAAAAGTCTGAGTCTCGGAATTAATAGAAAAGTTATGCTCCCTCTACAGACAAGCATATGAATGAATACAAATGATTTATTACAGCATATTGGTTTCTTTTTTTTTTAATACAAGTTACAGCCTTCTATATAATACTTGTTTTGTTTCAGCAACATTTTCTGTAATGCTGCCCAACACTGTTTTTTCTTACAGTAGGTGGAAATTAAAAGAATTTAAAGGTGCTAAAACTAAACAGTACTGATTATTCTCTTTCCAGTGATATAATTCAGCCCCACACTCTAAAATCCTAGCATCCTTAGCCTGTTGGGCTAAGTAGTAGAAACTAAGATTTTCTTTTATTTTTCAAAACTTGACTGGAAAAAAAACTTCACTAACAAACCTTTTTCTCTCACTTTACTATAAAACTGTGAGAAATCTCTAACTTATGTGAACTTTTCCATAGAGCAAGATCCTGTCTTGGAGGAGATGGTATTTTTATTGCATTGGGAGGCTCAGGTATGATGAATTTCCTTACATAACACATGAAGTTGGGAATGATCCTGGCTCCAGTTTTTAGATACCAGTGTTCTGCTGTTAAAAGTCTATTAATGGCCTGAACAAACAAAATAGTTTGTCTGCTGTGACCTAAATATTGTTAAAAATCAACAATGATGATGAACTGTTCAAAACTGCAGCCTCCTGTGCCAGGGTCCTACACAGAGGCCTTTGTGAAGATACATCTGCATACTCTTGACAACAAGAAAGGTAGAGTGAGCTGTGTCTGACAGCAGGGTCCATCCCAGCCAGTGCAGATACAGGTGGCTCCATGCTGCCTTTGTTACGTTGTCGACTCTGTTCAAGGTTGTATTCAAGCTCTGTGTACAGCAACTATGAAATCTGCAATTGTGAAGCACTTCTTAAAATTGTCATGAGAAAATCAAAGCAGAAGCAATATTAATAATAGGATTATTTTCCTTCATTGTGGTATCTATTCACACAGTTAAGCTCCCATTTTATTGTCTGATCTTCATACCAGTAAGAAGAAGTAGTCTTTATCTAGGACAGTTTACAGACCAAATCAACAAGGGTTTATAGAGGAAAGGCTTATCTTTATGCCCTTTGTTCTCTTATTTCCTCAGTTTTCTGCTTGCATTAGAAATTTGTTAGGATTGATGGCCATATCTTGATGGTTGGGCAAAGCATGACACAACTGGTTAACAAAAATACTCAAAACTGATACCTGATACAAAGTAATGACAGGTTATAGTCTTTATTAGCATTTACCCCATGTGGGGAAAAAAACAAGGAAATAAATTGGTTAGGAGAAAGAAAAGTAAATAAAGGGTTAAAAATGGAAAGATTTGTTACTAGAATATCCTAAACCATAGAATGGAATCTTTCTTGTTTCTGCTTTGGTCTGCGTTTTCTTCCATGATCTTAGAGGAGAGAAGAATGCACTTAACTAACTGCTGTTGTTGGTGTGAAAAAAGTCTACTTTTTGCATTAGTTTTGAAGCCTGCTTGCTGAATTTCCTTGAAATCAGCAAGGTTTGTGCAGGTCACTAATCTGAGATAATTAGTTCTGGAGCTGAGCCAGCTAAAGGGAAACTCATCTTTCACTTAAAGTGAGCAAACAGTGCAGCATGACAAGGGAGGGAGAGGTCTGGTGATTTGTGTTATAATGCTTGTTTCTGAGAGCTGAATTTTGGATGTGTAATGTGAGAAAAGAATCCAAGCCAGAACTTGGCATGCAAAGAAAGAGAATGTTGGGTCTTGCCACTAATTCTGCATATAAATTTGGAATTGTGAGGAATAAATGGATAAGAGAAAACTAGGGTACAATTTTTAGAAACTCATCCAAAATCAAGGTATTTAACAGTATTATAAGAAGAATTAAAAATAAAATTTTTAAAAAAGTAGTAATGCTTTTTTCCCCAAGATCTGGTGTAGCAGCAGTAGCCTGTATGGTGTGGGTCCCATGCTCCTTCCACTTCTGCTCTTGCCTGCAAGTGTTTTTTACAGAGGCAGGTAAAGATAAACTAAATATTCTTCTAGATTTTTCTAAGTATGAGAAAAGAGCTGAAGAAAAAGAGCAGTTCTGCCTGTATTTAGTGTTGTCTTTTGTTACAAATCAGGAGGAGGTACTTTCAATCTGCTGGCAAAACTGGTGTTGTCGCGGATCAAAGGGCATCAGATACAATGGATCAAGAAAATATACAGAAAGCCTTCAATTGCTGAACCAGGAATATCTGTAGTTAGTGACAAGCTTTAGGGATAGACCCATGTGATAGGTCTATCTCAAATTTGTTTACTTCTACATATGATGGATGCATTTCACCTGATGGAGGCTTAAAGTTTTTGTTAAGGTCAGTGATGATATAGCATATGCTTAATAATCATATTTTTTCTGTCATGGATCATTTAATTATGTTAATTAACATCTTGGCAGAAAATGCAGTGTGGCAGAGCCTCTGTCACCCAAGGATCCTCATGAGATTCTGTTATTTCCCATGAAAACCTAAAAAAGAAGCTACAGGGAACAATGGATTCTAATAGAAAATAATAAATGACTGCTCAGTCGAGTAAGCGGATGAACAGCATTTAATGTATCTTTGCTGTAGATTTTAGAGCCTCTGTTTCATTGAAAGACAGCTAGTACATGCTGGACTCTAAGTCACTATTTTCTTATTGCAGAAGAATGGCTCATAACTATACACTGGATCAGACAGTTGTGGTTTTCTTGTTTCTTAATCTTTCTGTTTTGCGGTGACAATTTCTTGGTAGCCTGATGGTGACCCTGGGATAATCACCTTTGTTAGTTAATTACTTCAGGGAGCAAACATGGGATCAGATAATATGTGAGTGATTAGTGGGTCTGGAAATGCAACGAGGCTGATAGCTTTGTGCATGTGTGCAAATACATGTATGTAGAAGTGGACTGCTTGCTCATTCGCTCCTCTCTATCACCTATTAAAATATTTGATGTCACTAGTAAAAACGGTGAATTTGGGATCAAAGTGATGGGTGCTTTGCCTGCTGTTGTGAATATGTAGTCAGTAGTACAGATAGTTGTACTCTGAAAGTTGTAGCAGCAAGTCATTGTGATGACCATTTCAAAAGATGGAATCACTCATTAAAAATTCAGGCCTGCATCTCAAATCACTGTATGGATGTCACTATAGCCTGTTCAGTAACTTACAACATATATTTGACCCTACTTGAGATTTACTGAATTAGAGAGCTTCTTTTAATTGTTTGCAAGTATTAATGGATCTGAATATTACAAACTTATTCTCACATGTGGGTGCATTCAATATGTGCTTTCAGTGTGTCTGCCAATGCAGAGCCATATGCTATTTTTGACATTCTTGATTATAGTGTGGTTAATGTATCAGCAGTACTTCTGCTGCATTAATAAACAGCATTTAATTCTGTTTGATCTGTACCAGTTTGGGTCTGAATACACAAACACGCAAGTTTAAAATTTAATTTCTACCACTCTATTTCCAAGTAAAATATTTAATAGAAAGTCAACAATTAGGCATGGCAGTAGGCATATTTAATTTCAAATATGGGACAGTTGATGTCATTCAAAGCATTATAAATGCTTTTTGCATATAATTAGCCTTGTGCTCAGGCCCTAATATTTCAAAGACTTGGATACATGTTAAATCAGTGGAAATATTCATATATGAAGAGTTAAGCAAATGCATAAATGTCTTTTCAGGACTGGGAGGTAATTAAGTGGAACGCTAAAAAATACCATTATGATCTTATCTAATCTAAAAGAGTGCAGTGTTAATGCTTGCTATTTTAGCCGGTCGTGCAAGTACCACTTTCACAAACACTTCTAAATAGGAAAACATGGATATTTTCAAGACAAAAGACCTCAGGCTGGTTGAATAGGTTTTACATTTTTGGCATTCAGTATTAAAATGTGCTGTTACTGCATTAATTTCCAGCTAAGCGAACAGTAGCAATATGCTGCTCTTTCAGTGTGTATAAGCTTGGTGGCAGATTTTTTCATCAGTGGCCAGGAACCATTTTCTTGTTACTATATTGAATTAAAAATTTATTAAAAAAGAAGCTCTGTTTGGTATAGAGAGACAGCTTGTAATGCTACCAGTGTTAAGATATCAATATTTATTATGAAGAGGATGGAATTTCATGCTCTGCAAAGGAGGTCTGGGGAAGATGGCAAAAGTTACCATGTCAGGAATAGCAGTGTTGTCAGGATAGCCATGCTACTCTACTGATTGGCTGTGCAACACCTTTTATCCCCTTTGTCGTCTGTTCAGATGTGATTTTTTTACATGTATAAAATGTATGAATAATATTTATTCCCATTTTGAAGAGTATATGATCTTTGGTTAAATAGTGCTATATAAATGCAATATTGTTGTATATAAGAAGGTATCAATAAGATTTCTAAGATTTATTTAAAATTCTTATTAGCTGGCTTCTTAAATGGCCACTTTGAGGGTGCAACCATTTATGTCTGGTAAGTGTAAAAGACCAGCCACTGAAAAAACCATTTTCTGAAAAAGGGTAGCTTTTGAGTTTTACAGTGGCCAAACAATCTGTTTATGTCTTCTGTTTTGTTTTGTTTTTACAAAAATAGGTGGAGCTGTGTTCTGCTAATTCTGATTCAAAGGGATCTAGCTGAAGTCATGGCCCAGTAAATGAAATACCTATGCGTTAACAACGTGAGCACAGCTGTCTTTCTGCTATTAACTGGTCATGTTAGAAATGTGATCTTGCATTTATAGGGTTGAAAACAGGATGGAATTTTTAGAAGTGTTCTGTATGCAAAATATGGCCAGCTGATGATCACAGATATTACCACCCAAAATCTATGACTCTATTCTGTATGAGACATTTACGCTTGTTGAAACGAATCATGCCATTTTAGTTTAAAAAATGTTCCATTTGTATCTGCATACTTGCTACTGACAACATGATTATGTTTAAAGATTTCTACAAATCCTGTAATAAGAAGTAGGTGATAAAACACAGTGCTCATCATGCATTTAAGATGTCTTTTGCTGTATCCTCCTGAAAATAAACATTCCAGATAAAGCAGAGTAAGTCTTCCAAGGAAGTTGCGCCTTAGATCTCAGAAGCAAACACTTCTCTTCATTTCCCATTTCACCAGCACTATTCCATGAGAGCTGGTGGTGAGCCCAGGCTTATTAGATGCTGAGTAGAACTGGGATTTCTCTGAGAGATTGCCGGTTAGACAAACGGAACACTTTCACTGATGCCAGGAATATGGAAGTGGTTATAATTCATTATTTTAACATTGCAATTATTTCCAATATCAACATGGTTCACTTCAATAAGGTATCTAACTAAAAAAAAAAATAAATAAAAAAATTCTTTCTGGCTTATTTCAAGCAATCAGCTAAATTTCAAATAAAAATTGAAAAAATTAAATGTCAAAGGATCAGTACCTGAAAAAATTATTCTAGAATTATAAAAGTTTTTCAGAAGTGTCAATATGGCTGAAATAGCTGCAATAAAATTTTTCCATTAATATGAATTTATTTAACTTTCAAAATCTGAAAAACATTAATAAGCTGCAAAAGAACCACTCTCTGGCTGCCACTCATACTCAGTGGCTGTATTAAACATTACTGTAAATACTGATCTGAGAATGCTCAGCATGTTAAAAAGTTAGAACCAAACAACAAATCCTACAGAGGGCTGAGAACCTCCATTTAGTATTTTGGTGCCTTTAAGTCCTGTTTGCACAAACAGAAATATACCCTGAACTGATCAGAGTTTGTACTGTTGATAAAACTTCTTTCTCTATCAGAAAATGACAGATCATCAAACCAGATTTTTTTTTCATAGCAATTTTCCACTTTGATTAAATGTTGTCAGAAAGATTTTGCATGTGTCAGATGGGATTTTTCTTTGGAGCGAGAGGAATTAACAACATTATGAATGAGATGCCCATTTAGGGGTTTAGAAAGATATCAATTCATATCTTGTTTGACTTGCCTCTGCTTGGGTTTGTTTTAATGTTGAATAGAGATTAGTTTTGAAACCTCAACATTTTTCACAAAACAATGTTTTCCAGCCCATCTCTAGGTTTGAGGGCTCTGAGTAACTGCAAAAGGTATTCTCAGGCTTATAAGACAGGAGTGAATGTGTTTATTGATGCCCTTGAGAATAACATTGTGTAGCAAGGATTGGTAAAGTGAATAATCAAAAAATAGAAACATTTGAATGCATATACCAAATTCTGTGTATGTATCCTAAGACTGGGTTATAGCTCTGTAAGTATTGCAAACTAACTAATTTTAAATGAAATTTAAACTTGATTGAATCTCAGCATGAAGATGCCAACATTCAAATTGATTCATTAGCTGACCTGAATTCTCTGATAAAATTTACTAGCATGCATAGGCAGAGGATTTATCCTGGATGCTGTTCATGTCATTAACAGGAACAACCACTGGCAACATACACATAATATCAACCCAAAAAAAAAAGAAAATAAAATATTATTTTAAACACTTCAGTTATTTAGAAAAAAAGCAAGTGCTCTACCATGTTTAAATATTGTTTTCTCTTTACACCTAGTCCCTTACAACCAGTATAACAGCAAGAAGGCAACACAATGGAAGTTTTTGTTGAGCAGAGTATGCTTGCTTCAAGAAGCTAGTGTGCCAATAGAGGCACACATCAAGTGAAGCTAACATACTGGGTGAATTATGTGTCCCATCACACCAATGACTGCAGAGCCATAAAACCACCCTAAGTGTTCTAGTTACAATCAATTACATCATGCTTTAATCACATTTTAATGATGTATTAACCAAGATTTCAACAGCAATTAGTTTAATGGGTGTTTGCTTTTTTAAAACTATTTTAACTGTGGGTATATCCAGTCAGATTAAGAAGGGGAGGAAAAAAAAAATTAAAGCATTGATTGTGACCTCTTTCTCCTCCAGCAATTTCATGTGATGGGATTGAACAGAGATATTTTTCAGTTACTAAGCATTCATGATTCTTAAGAAATAATGTGCTCGACTTTGCCATGCTATAATATACCGTGAGATTTTTCTCATCTAGGAAAATGCTGCAAGATCTAACATACTACACTGAAAATGGTTAATGCACCTCCTGTCCTTTAGTGCAGAAAGTATTGCAGTGCCTATTGATATCTAGGCAAAGATAAAAGAAGCATGAAGTAAAAATATTAATCATACTAATTTTTAATAGAAGGGTTTAGAAAACTTCTGCAGCTGCTTGTAATATTCCCATTGATACACATTTTCCATATAGAAAACTGACAAACATCTCTGGGAACCCAGCTCATTTTAAAGCCCTCCTAAGAATATTAACCGATAAAGAAGAGAGATTTCACAGCAAAACCCACATAAAAACCTATATTAGGAATGATACTGAACTTAAAGAATGTTGTAAAATGAGCATGGAAAAATGTACAAAATGAATTCATGCCCATTTACATGCTTTCAGTCAGGCTACTGGATAACAAAGCCTCTGTCTTTGTGTTAACACTGCAGATTAGGTCAAGTTTTTACCCCTCTGAGCTCTTTTCCTGTAAATGACGGGTTTTGATGTGAAACAAGCAACATGTCAAAGCAAGTTGAAAGATGTAGGCATTTTATGCCATGTCACAATGACAGGCCGGTGAATATTTGGGCCATTAGGGGCTTATTAGTGAATAAATGACCAGATGGTTCAGTGATGCACAGAGATGGACAGAACTGGATGCTACTAATCAGCACTGTCTGTACTTGATGTCAAATCACATGACACAGTAACCCATGGATACCGAATAAAAGTTACCATTAGCAAGTCAATTTGATATCTGTGTGGTGTAAACAGACTTATAACTGCACTTCAGAGCTGCCTGTTGTTAAGAAGAAATAATGGTAGAGTATTTAAATAAACACACTCCACTCTTATCAAGTTATGATAAATATAACTAGAATTTCAATTCCCAAGACCTCCTTTTTATTCTGAAGAGACTGTGGAAGGACATTTACATATTAGACTACCTCCACAGACAAAAAGGCTGGGCTGGAAATGCTGTAAAAGAGGCGCTTTCTTAGAACACCATGGTTAGCAACATCAAGTGATGCTTTGTTTGTGCCTTTGTCACAGGAATGCAAACTTGGAGAATAGGACCTGTTTTGAGGGGGGAGGCCGTTTGCGTTTCAGTAGAGTCATGCTTTGATTTTTTTTATGGATGTTGATACATGTTTTCTTGCCACTACTCTAAATTTTTTCCCATGGGTTTTTAAAAATTTATTTTAACAAACCCTTGTTAGCAAGTCATTTCCAAAGCATTGCATCAGGGTGAGAAGCTTTAGGTGTGTGGTAAGGACCACATCCTGATCTAGGAGCTGATCCTGAACCACTACTGCAGAGTAGGAAGTGTCAGTCTAAATGGAGGGGGTAAGCCAAGTCTGGGGATAGGGGAAGATTTGCCTCTGTGCTAAATCTGTGAGCTTAAAATAAAAGGCAGTTTTACCTTGAATTCGGGGGAAGTACATTTGTAGACTGTGTCAGTCTGAGGTATATCCTCACCTCCAAGCCCATGACAAACATGGCAGAAATGCACTTTCATTAAACAGAAATAAATGCATATCTGAGGCATGCTTTACTTCTCTCTTATGGTTTTTTACAGCAAATGAGAACAAATACAGTGCTATGACTAATGATTTTTTTTTATGATGTACTAATGTGATTTACAAGGTGTTTTGAAATGCTGAACAAAACTTGCTTGAATATTTCAGTCTGAAGAATCGGATGTAAATGTACGTTACCACTATTCTATAAGGGTGATGATATTGGCATACGAATTTTATGTAATAGCTTAATAAGGTAATAATGTTTGGTGGCTCTAGCCATGTTTAACTGTGAGTGCCCCTTGATCCTGATTTTCTCTCTGTTGTTCCTTGTTTGTGGAAAGAATATGGTAAGAGCTGTATGGTATGAGTGGTCATGGAAACTGAAATTTGCAGTTCCCATGGTTAAATAAGGAATCAGGTACGAAATCAGGGAAGTCCAAGGAATACTATGTGAGCAGTCAGAAATATGCTTGTATGTTGAACATACTAAAAACTTGAAATAGCAAGAAATATAGCAGAATGGATTAAAATTGTGGAATATGTTGCCTATTTTATAGTCCCTGTTGTAGCATGGATGTATTTTTATAAAGAAAATACAAAGATAATTAAAATAGTATATAGTAATTACACAAGGTTGTCCTTTGGGAAGACAATGCTACACTGCTTACATTGCTATAGTAAGTATTGCAACACTCTATTAGATAAAACACTAATATTTTTAACTGCGTCTGATCCAGTGAACATCTGAAGATGCCTGGATAAAAAGCAAGAGGAAACAGGACATACATAGAAGGATCCTTTGGATGGAATTCATAGTCTAGTGATGTTATTATGGAGGCTGAAAATCATGGGTTAGAGATGAGATGTGTTAGAGAAATTTGTGGGAGAGAGCTCATCAGCAGTTATTAACAACAGTGGACTGGGTTCATCCTCTAGCTCAGGAAACCCTAAACTAAAGAGAACTAAAAAGAACTACAGAGAACTAAAGAGAAACATCATATAAACTCATATGAATGCTTCTTTAACAACATTAATTTATTTCCTGGAGGTTTTATTTCTGATTTAAAGGGGAATTACCACTCAGCAGATTCTTGCTGTAGTAGCTTTCCCATTCCAGTTGCAACAGAATTCTTTCTACTCATGGTTTTCCTTGGTTTTGCATGTGAATTGACAGTCCAATATAACTCTTTGCAAGATGTCAAGACATTCAGACTGGGTTTTTTTCTGAAAATAGGGGTGTTGTCATTGTGTTGATGGCAACAACATTACTCCAAAAGAGGCATAACTTCCTTAGAGCAGTAATACCTTATAGAAAGAGCTCATTTTTTGAGAATTTGGTTTTGATGGAGAGAATTTTAAAAATTAATTTCCATGGGAAAACTTTCTGTATTGATATATGTAATATTTGCTTGGCAGTATAAGTAATTTTGCAAAGGGGTGTAAAATAATCATTGTCATTTATGGTGGCTGTCACAACAGACAATGGTGGCTCAGTGGAAATAGTCAAAATCCCCCAGGCAAACCCAAGAGACATATAGTGAAAATCTGCGTGTCTGTGACCTGTCATGGCTTAACTGCAAAATATATGTATCTGATGAACGTATGGTAAGAAAGGGTTAGTATGGGTGTGCATGCGAATGTGATGGATACTTTCCCTTTGACTTTTAGGTATGAAGGTGCACACCAGCACTCCATTGCTGGCTGGAGAGTTTGAGCCATCTGAGTCCCTGGAAGAAACCTTTCCCTCTCCTGCTTTGTGGTGCCTGCTTTTCACCTGGCCTGCACAGTACAGATGGACATTTGTTCTGTGACTTGCTTGACACCAGCAAGGATTCTGTGGTGACATGGAGGCCACAAGGTGTGCAAGAGCCCAGGTTATGCCAGACCTTCAGATGAAGACTACCTTGTTATTCTTCAGTTTTCCTAAATCATGCATAACTTGGACGAATCTAAGGTAAAATGCATTAAGTAGCATATATTTGTAAAAATAAAAACTGGAAAATACAGTTTAGAAGTGTTTATAAAAGGCAGAAGTGATGACAAAAAAGATCTGTATGTGTAAATCTGCTTAAACTAAGATTAAACCAGAGATGGTCATCTCCATATCTGTGAGCTCTGGAACACCTACTGCATGGCTATAGATGAGTTCAGCTCCATATATAATTCTCTGTTCAGTGGCAAGTATTCTGAAGGAATGAGTTTGTGAACAGTTTGGTTGGGGTGAATGTGAATTCCAGCAGCCTTGCGGGTTCTGGATTGGGGGTGGGATGAAAGAGGGGAGGCTATTGAAAGCGCACCTCCCAGGGCTTCAGCAGTAAGTAAGAAAGAAACCTGAAAGCCCAGAGAAATAGGAAAGCCACCCTCAAAGCAGTCAATTGGAAGTTTTAGTATATATTTGGTAATCTCTAATTATTCAATGGACGAAGATTAGATAAACATTTCGGAGGACAAATCTCGTGAAGTACTTACAGCTTTAGAGAAAGATTACAAAGAATATCCTAAGTAATTATGTTAGATTGTGAGTCTTAGTGGACAAGGAGGAAAATCTGCCTGCCCACTTACTGCCTATTTCCATTCCCATTGAAGTCAATTGGAGTTTTGACATTGCCTTTTGTGGAAAAAGCCTGACCCTGTATTTAGTATATTACATTGAATAATTGCAACATACCTGCAGAATGATAATGAAAAACAGTATGTCTTTGACCTGCTGCCTCTGGTGGCTTTGTTATAAGTTTGCTGAGGATGCAGCAGCTTCATATGAGCTGCTGCTTATGTACTAATTAATTTACCTGTGTACATACGAATAGCTCTTTTGCAGTGGTTTCCTAGCAATTCAATTCTGATATGCATCCTTTGTTTTCAGTGACAGGATGTGTGGGTGACTGAGTGTGCATGACCACAGGCTTCCCTGTCATCGAATGTTCAGATAATTTTCATGATTACCTGTTCTTTCGGCAAATTAATTTGAGCAAGTCTCTTATTTGTCTTATACCTTCTGAGGTTTGGGATTTGACTCAAACTCCTATCAGAGAAAAAAAGCAGCTGGTTATTATATCTCTATTCCATATTCCACTTCATTTTTATGAAGTTTATAAAGAAAGACTTTTAACACTTGAAAAAATATGTTGACTTAATTCTGCCTTGACAGAGAGGGTATTTGTTGGTGTTACTAATCCTCCTCTTTCTTCTAACTGAGTTCTAGTAATGAAATTATTTCAGTATCAAAAAATGCAAGTATATGTGTATGTGTTTTTGTAAATGTGTGTTCATGCATTAGATAAGCCGCATAGAGGAAACTGCATCAGGTTTCTGTGTCAAGGGTTTGGTAGCAGGGGAAGCTACCAGGGTGGCTTCTGTGAGAAGCTGCTAAAAGCTTCCCCTATGTCCAATGAAACCGATGCTAGCCAGTTCCAAGAAAGGACCCACTGGTGGCCAAGGGCATCTGGGATAACATAGTTAAGAAGGGGGAAGAAAAAGCCAACTGTGCAATGGCAGCCAGAGAGAAGAGTGAGAATCCATGTGAAACAGCCCTGCAGACACCAAGGTCAGTGCAGAAGGAGGGCAGGAGGTGTTCCAGGCGCTGGAGCAGATTCCCCTGCAGCACTTAATGCAGACCATGGTGAGGCAGGCTGTCATTCAGCAGCCCGTGGAGCTCCATAGTGGAGCAGATCTCCACCTGCAAACTGTGGAGGACCTCACATTGGAGCAGCAGGATGCCCGAAGGAGGTTGCGACCCCATGGCAAGCCCTTGCTGGAGCAAGCTTCTGGCAGGACCAGTGGCCCTGTGGAGAGAGGAGCCCAAATGGAGCAGGTTTGCTGGCAGGAGCAGTGACCCCATGGAAGGGACCCACACTGGAGCAGTTCATGAAGAACTGCAGCCAACAAGAAGGACTCACACTGGAGAAACTTGTTTCCTGTGAGAGGGACCCCATGCTGAAGCAGGGGGAGAGCATTAAGAGTCCTCCACTGGGGAGGAAGGAGCGGCAGAGTCGACAAACTGACTGCAGTTCATCACAGGTACAGAAACTGGGAGAAAAGTTAAGCCTGGGAAGAAAAGAGGGGTGGGTGTTTAAAGATTTTGTTTTATTTCTCATTACCCTATTCTGATGTGATTACTAATAAATGAAGTTAATTTCCCTGTCAGGTCTGTTTTGCCAAAGACAGTAATTGATGAATCTCTCCCTGGCCTTATCTTGACCCACAAGCTTTTCATTATGGTTTTTTTTCCATTGATCAGCTGAGGAGGGGAGTGATAGAGTGGCTTTGGTGGGCACTTGGATCCAGCCAGGGCCACCCTACCCCAGAAACATAATGCTGGGCAGTACGAAAACAGCACTCTGAGAAACCGCTCTGTTTGATGTGGAAGCTGTCTTTGTAAAATTCTCTCTCTTAGTATTTGCTGACAGCAATCCTCTCAGTACTCCATTTGTTCTTTCTACTTGTCCTCTGACTGAACTCAGAGGGCCGTATCTCCCCATGCTGGTGATGCCCTGCTTGTGCTGGTAGCGCTGATTGCTGAAGTGACCTGAAGAAATCCTGCTGCCTTCCTTGTGCTTGGCCTGATAGAGCAGCATTTACGCTTTTGGCAGTTAAGATAATTCAAATTAGGAAAGAAACTTCCTCACTTTAGGTGCTAAATCATTGTACCACCAAGTGACGCAGCTGTGTGTGCTCTTCCAGTGACAGACAAGTTGAGTGGAAGAAAATAAGTATTTTGAGAGAAATGAGCAGCCTTCATGTTCCCTGACAGCCTCCCATCCCATGAGCATGGGGTGAGAGGTACTTTAGTTGTGGATCCCCTTAAGCTTTGTGATACCTCATGCTAGTGAATTTCAGTAGCAATTTCTGATACTGTTTCAGATTTTCCAAACTAATGAGGTTCAGTACTAATTTTCACACATTCTGGGGCAAAGCAGGACCTGAAAACACCAGTTTTACAGAAAAAGAATGATCAACTATAAAAGAACAAAGGAGAAAAGAAAAAAAGTCACTGCCTCTTTCCTATTTTATTATTTTTGTTTATCCTGTTTTGCCTTTTTTATTTCCCTCAATCTTGGATTATTTTTTAACTCAATTGGCCAGGAATTATCAAGAATCAAGTCTGACTATGGGAAGGCATGCTGTTCCCTTTCTCACTTTCTTTGGACAAAAAGACACGCTACAAGTGAAATATCTCCCTAGCAAGAGTCAAGAAATCTGAAAATCTCCTTTTATGACCATGTGCAGGTGAGAATCCAAAGCGTCAGCAAAACAGACACCATCTTTCCCTAGTATTTCCAATTCACATTGGAGTTCACTCTGCCTGACAAGTTCTTGGTCATCAGCTGTTGAGAGGAGGGCTGAAGAGATGCTGCCTTCACATGAGAAACAGAGAAAACGGAATTTTTCTCCCTATTAACAGTAGAGATGCTGTGGCAGTGCCCTTTCTGAGTTGGGTCCTAGCCCTGTGTCGTGGTTTAAGCCCCGGCTGTAAATTAGAACCACGCAGTCTACTTCCCCCCCCATCCCCCCAGAGGGATGGGGAGGAGAATCGAAAGAATGTAACTCCCACGGGTTGAGATAAAAACAGTCCAGTAACTAAGGTATAACACAAATCACTACTGCTGCCACCAATAATAATAATGATAAGAGAAATAACAAAGGAAGAGAATAGGATACCGCCCGCCGGAAAAGAGAGCCCGACCGAAAAGAGGACGTGCCCTTCCGGGTAACTCCCAGTTACATCCCTGGGCATGACGTGCTGTGGTATGGAATACCTCTTTGGCTAGTTTGGGTCAGGTGTCCTGTCCCCGCTTCCTCCTGGCTTCTCCTCCTCCCTGGCAGAGCATGAGACTCACAAAGTCCTTGGTCAGTCTAAACAGCAGTGTTATCAGCTTTGTTCCCAGGCCAAAAGTCAAAAACACAGTGCTGCAACAGCTACTAAGAAGGAGAAAAACTGACTGCTACTGCTGAACCCAGGACACCCTGAAGCAGTGCATTAGGGCTTTGAGTAGACAGCTCAGTGCGGAAGGGCATAAATAAGGGCTTACTCAGGTCTTGGTGCAAATTTTCCATTCAAAGAAAAAGCAACAGACTTTTCTGGAAAGTCTGAAAAATTAGATGCACTATTAACTGTTTTCTTCAAGCATCACAGCTTTTGACTTATAGACTGAGCCATAAAGAGCTCCTCCCTGCTCACTCCATCTTTTATTTGCCACACGGGTACTACGTCCTAATGTCAAACTGCTTTACGTTTTTAGTAGCATACTGCTTTCAGCAGGCGTCGTTAAAGAGCTTCGCCTGCCTCAGTACTTCCAGTACGAAAAAAGATATTTGTATTGTCCAAAAATGTTTGAACTTCTCTGAATTTAGTTGTATGTTTGAAATACTCAACACTTCAATTTTTTGAAAATGGAAACTTGGGGGTAGCATTGATTCCTACCTTGAAATGGCTCCCTAGTTTAGAGTATTTCATAGAAATAGAAATATAGAAATATATTTAAATATTTTGGGCAAATCTCAAAAAGATAAATGTTGGTCTTCATTTCATATAGAAGCCACTCATTTTAAAACCAAACAAATATCACTGTGCTTTAAGTGTTCACACAATTCTAATATTGCTTCTGATGATGATGAGGTTGGCTTTAGGATATGGGTATCGGTTATTCAGAAATTAACTTCAAATTCTGATTCATGACAGGCAAAACCTGTAGCTGTTAGGAGGGATGCCTGATGTAATAAATATCCTTAACTGATGGCTTATCAAGAAATACAATAAATCTAAAAAAAGCAGCCATGCATCTAATGATAACTCATCTTAAATATGTCTAATAGCAGATACCTTCAGGTTTTAAAAATTGCTTTTGATTTTCTTATCCAAATACATACTTTCACTAGTCTGACTATAAGAGAGATCCATTTATTAGTTTTTCACAACTGGAGATGTCAGATAGTTACTACTGTTGGCAAACAAGCTTCCTCGCAGCTGACTACACCACCCCTATCTCCAGAAATACAGCCATCACTTCTGAGGGAAAAAAAGTTTGTTTGTGGGATTGAGGGGAGGAAAAATGCCATCTCTTCCAGCAACAATGGTGATGGGAACACAGAATATGACTGAAAATTCACATTGTTTCCTCTTTGGAGGAAATTTTGTTTCATCTTGAATTGTATGAAGAGTCCATGCATTGTTGCAAATGCAGAGAAATGCATGGTCATAATTGAGAGGAATGTGTTGAAATTATATTTATGTTACTGCATTTTGGAAAGATGATTCTACAGGAAACTGCATATTCACACACCCTGTTCAAAGCATCTGATTTTGTTCAGAGCCCTCTGGAGATGTAGGTCAATGAGCAGGGACCCTATCTTCATTCACTGGTATGCAATCTTTATGTCTAAAGTGACCCTACCACTAGCAGAGCATGTGGAGGATAAAAAGGCAAGATGCTGCCGGTGCCAGGGTACTGCTGTAGAACAGAGTTGTGAGCCTCATCTTTGATCCTGAATGGTTTTCTTTGCTTTAGTAAAATGATGGAATAGGCCAAAGAAGTATTGTTGGGAATTAAAATGTGTCAAAAGGGAACACACAGTTTTGTTGTAGTGCTGATCAGAATCTTACTGTAATGGCTCCTGTTTTCTCTTACAGTCAGCTGGACATGAGCAAGTCTCACAGGAAGTCCTTCATTGTTTACTTTTTTCATATATCAATTAGCTGCTATCAAGATGGTTTTTGCCTGTGGTATTTTGGCAACACGCTTTCAGCTGCGGGTGAACAGTGGAGTCAAATAACACCAAAGGTCTTCTATGAGGTAGGTAAAAAAAAAAACACCTTCCTGTATCTTTTTTTTTTTCCTCCTTCCAAGAGAAAACATGGAATCATTTTTAAATTCTGAGGGATTTTGAGACTGAGCTTTAAAATCCTAGGGTATATATGTGAAATAATCTACCAACTAAAAGCTATGGGCTGGTCAGCTGACCTACAACCCTGCTACTACGATACTCTCCAGTGTGTAGTAGTGTATGATTCATATGCACTTATTTCTGACTGTGTTCATCTCCGAAATAATCACTTCCTTCTAGATAAATGTATTCAGTGCTATGACTGCTCCATCCATCATATTAGGTAGGGTTGTACCGCTGAATGCAGCTCTATTCCAAATAATGATGGTCTCTAATATTTTCCTGAAAATGTGGGTAATTTATTATCATAGGCTAATTATGCCCAATACGGCTGCAGGATGACATTTATTGCAAGAGGTGGGCTGGAGGGAGCTGGGAGACATTGTGTTGTCACTGGAGCAGTTTCTGGGAAGGAATTTAGCTGCTTGTCCAGCATTTCTGCCACAGCTCTGGGAAGCATTTTCCTCCCCGCAGTGTGCTGGCTGCACTCTCGTCCCCTGTTCCAGGCAGGATTGATGATTAACCATACATCTTCCTGGTTAGGGATTGCAAAAGCTCCTTCTCTCCCCACACCAGCTCCTGGAAAGGAGAAGCATGGTTGCTTTTTTTCAATGTCAGGCACCTTTCCACTTTCATGAGCCCCAACAGGGACTCGATTTGTTGGACACAGATCCCCACACCCATGGCCTTGATTTCTTGTCCAAGTGGCAACTTCCTCCAATTTCTATCCAATCTCTGAATGCACAGACAAGGGATGCAAAGCAGTAAAATCCTGGTTTATAGGCATCTGCTTCTCATCTGGGAAAAATACAGTTCTCTGTGCCTGACCAGGAAAATCTGGATTCAGAATGTCAGAAAGAAGAAACATCACCCATTATTTCTATTGTAATTTAATAGCTTTTTCTAGATTTCTCTCTCCTATTGCTGCTCTTTGCTCAGAAATTAATAACTGAGGAAAACATCATTTTAACTGCTGTGCAATATGTTTTCGTTCACCTTGGGAATTACTCCAGGATAGGTCTACCTACTTGAGATCAATAACAATTTTTTTGTTGACCTCAGTGGGAATGAACAGTACCTTTATTTTTTATTATCTATGCGTGAAATAGCTCAGTTCTCTGAATTCTCCTTTAATCCCAATTTTATGTTTGCATTTCTCTCTTTGTGAGGGTCTTGCCACTGTGACCAAAGACTGTCAATAAGAATATTATCAGAGCCTTCCCATAATTGTGAAAACTTCTTTCAGGTCACATCTGTGACTGCTATTTTCCAGGGAGAATAACTCAAGCCCCTTAACCTGTTCTTACAACTTAGATTTTAAAGACCTGATATTATCTTTGTTGCCCTATGGCACATCCTTTGCAAGGCAGTATTGTGCTTCCTCTATTGCAGTGCCCAGCCGAGCAAACAGGTTGAGGTAAGCTCTGTATGGATTATAGCTATTACAGATCATCTTATATAGAAAGTGTATCATCTCTTGTTGTTTACTCTATCCCCTTGCTAATACCTTTTGATGTTTTCCTCTCTGCCTGCTGCTGTGCGCTAGGCTGATGGTTTCAGTGATTTTTCTACTATAATTCCCCAAAGTCATCAACTGTGTTAGGGTGTTTCACCTGGGAAGGGACTTGGCCATTTCACCACCAGGGAATTTATGCTGGGAAGTCCTGGAAAATAAGGAAAATGTAGTCAAAGTACGTTGTGAAAATACTACTGTTAGTGAAAGCAGTCACTGCAGAGTGTGTAATGATTCTGGACTGTGAAATGACATTTGGAGCCAGGGAATAAAAATACATCAGTTTAGTGATTCATTTTGACAAATACAAAACTGTAGAAAGCTTTCTCCATTATTGTCATCTTTGTGGAGCCATTCACAAGAAGCAGTGGCATCAGCAGAATGCACAGCTGCTTTATTAGAGGTGCTATTCAGAGGTGTTTGATTCTGGGGTTCATGTAAGGTGAACCAAGACAGCAGAAAGCATCTTCTCCTCTGTCAGATAGATGTTCAGACAACTAGACAGTCAGTGACTTCTGGGCCAGTGATTAATTTACTGAGAGTTTAGGCAGAACTGTTTGTTCTTCAATTATCTTTGAAGACTAAAATAAGGTTGGGGTTTATAAACAGGTTATATGTGTGTTTGGGGTGACTTTAGGGGGAGTATCCCTCCTTGATTTCACAATTTATACTGAGAAACAAAAAGTACAATACTATTTAGCCTGGTTAAGTGTGTTTCTCTAATTACTGGAGTTTTCACTGCAGTCTTACATGGGTGTTACTGGAGTGCCTGTGGTTCAGTACCATGTCTGCGTGGGTCTCTCCAAGCAAGGCAGTGACCGACTGCTGGTAGGGCTGTCAGAAGCACCTTCACCTCTCCACCTTTGATGGATGGTAAAAACCAGGCAACTCCCTGTGGAAACCAGGCAAAATTATTTTCAGCACAATTACAGAAAGTGTGATTAAGACAAAGTTTAGGGAGGTGAAGAAGAAATCACAAGGAGCTCAGATATGGTCACAGTGTTAGAAATGACCTCTCTGATTACTTTCTCTTTCTTCAGATCTCAGAAGACACCTGCCTATCATCAGGCAATACTTTTGACCTTGATTTCCCAAGCTGTCAGAAGAGGAAGGAAAGCACACACATTTGCTAGGTGGCTTTGGTGGTACAGAAAAGGAGTGCTAAATGCTGCTTTGAATGACTTTTGAAGTCTTAGCAAGATTTTGTCATACATGAGAGTGAAGTCCAGCACTCAGCATTGATTTGAGGCAGTGTCCCTTTAGGTACTTGTCAGCTAGTGGTACTAAGAGTGGTACTAACGTAAGACTGCTTGGGATGGCCTTTGGTTTGCCATATTAGCTGTAGATATTTTTGCTCCTAGACATGTCTGAGGGAGCAAGTAGTTTATTTTGGAAATACTTCATATTCAGCAGTTTTTGATTTTCCTTTTTCACCTGCATCCTGTTTCATCAGCCCACAGTTTCAGTTTATCTCTACATTTCAGGTAAGCACCAAAACCAAGTCTCCAGGGGATGAGTTGGAAGATGATGGAGAGCTACAGCAGCGGTGGGAAGCCTGCTCTTTGGATCTGGAAATGTGGGATCAGCTACAGCCTGGGAGGGCACATAAGCCTGGCACTGCAGGAGGAAATGAGCAGGCAGGTGGCAAGGATGCTGCAGTTTGGCATGGAGAAATGGGATGTTCTGAAATCAGGTGGAGCCCCCATATTGTGGCTATTTGTCTCATTGCATGGTTCTTCTTTTGGTCCTTGGTCATCATTGAAATAGGTGATAGTAAATAGGTTTAAACCTAAAATCCTTTCAGAAATGTGAGAAACCTCGTATAAATGTGCAGTTTCCACATGATCTGAAGTACTGCCCCTAGAAACTCACCAGATTTATATTAAACCATACTGTGCTGTAATTTTTAAACATTTCTGCCTGTTTCAAGAAGTAATAAATTTTGTTTCCTGTTGTTGGTATGGTATTTTAAACTGCAGAAGAGAGAGGATTTAGGAATACATATGAGCTAATGACGAATTTTAAGTACTATATCAATAAAGACGTTAAAGAGGTGATAGAAAATGTGAAAGACAGGATACTTCCTATTGATTGCCAGACACAGGAATGATGTGGTAGTTCCGAGTGTTGCTGTGTTTCACCAGAGCCACTGTATCCATTACATCTGCAGAAACTGATGTGACACGGAACTGTTATTGCTGATCCTGAACAAAGTATCAGGTGATTAATTAGAAAATGATTATCCTCAGCCAGCATACTATTGAAGAGTAAGCTATGAGATAATACTGTTATTAGTAACTGCTCCTTCATATTGCAGCAGAATCATTCTTTAAAGCCAGGCTCTTCTGCTTGTCCCAGCCAGTTTGCAGTCTGCTACTAAGTTTATGCCTTTGAAGACCCTACAGAAGGAAGGTAAGGTAAGAAATATGCACCAGCCCCATAGGCTGTGCTTCAGGCTACCTGGGCAGAGAGGGAACTGTGGGCTCTCACTCCCAAAATTTCCACGCAGCCTGCACAGCAGCCTGGCAGGGCACAGAGATGCTCACGAAGTCTCTCATGGTTTATTCCTCAAGGAAAACTCACGTCCTCCCTCTCCCCGCTTCTTGTCTTGGTTTCTAATTTGTGGGAGGAAATCCTCCCACAAGATACCTGGACATAAGTAGGCTGAGAAATATATTTTTTTAATACCTTTTGCTACTTACGTTATTAAAAGAGTATATGAAACACACCGGTAGCCATTAGACTTGCTGCTCTTCTGTCAAACTTTACTTCTTATGTATCTGTCAAATTTCATCAAAGTGCAATGTGAAACCTAATAATGATTTCTTTTTCAGTGTACCTGCTGAAGCCATTGGAAATATAACCAACAGCAGAACTTCTTTGTATTGTATCCAGAATACAAATACTCATTTATAGTAATTCTTCACATTGAGTTGGCAGGCAGGAAAACCTCTCAGCTAGTGGCTGAAAGTAATTTCTTTTCTCTGTCTATCTCTGAATTCCTTGAGTCTAGTGTTGGTCCTCCCTATATGCTGTTACATAAAAGACTGTTAAGGAAACCATAATTACTGTGAGTAAACAAAAACCCCAAATTAAACCAAACCAAACCAGATCTTCAGAAACTGCATATGTGATAAAAATAGAGTAAATCTGGGTTTAGGTGACATTGTCTCCAGAGAATTATACAGATTAATAATTTAATTTTGATTTTTTTCTAATGTAACTAACTGATTAATTAATTAGATATTGTCCATAGGATGCTGCCATGCAAAAAAAACCCCACAACAGTTAACTGCAATCCCACTTCTTAAAAATGAATTTCATTGCCAACACATAAAGAACATGTTTGTGTTTGTTCCCTCTGTTTAAATTCTGCTTCCTCCTTGTGAAACTGTTAATATGGTAGAGCACTGCTCTGAAATTGCCTACAAACTCTTAAAAACATAGTTAATTACAGATAGCCCAATTTAAACTTTACAGCTTTCTTGATGCATTCAGAATGTATGGAAGGTGGTTTATACTAACCAGCAAGAAGAAACACATTGTACTTCTTCTGTGTGCTCGGAAATCAAGCAAGAAGGGCTCCTTCAGCCAACAGTAAAATTGAGGCTCACTAAATAAAAACAGGAAGAAAAAAATTAAACATTCTGCTGGTAATATGGATTAAATCTTTGAATTATATACCAGTCTTGTTTATGGATGCTGAACTGCTACAGAGTGCCGTGCAGTGGGTTGCAGGGATTAAAGCTGCAAAAAAGGTCTGGGTGAAGTGATTAAAAGAGCAGTGCTGTAGTGCATTATATCATATTCCAACAGTATTTACAAGCCACTTGTGCCTAAAAATGTCTTGTTTCTATATTGCTTTGGAGGTGTTCTGGGCAGTTGCTCCTGGAAGTTGTGTGGAACTGGGCAGGGTCAGGAAGGAATCAGAACAGGACCATGCTCTGGATCTGCAACAGCCTTTGGCAAGTCACCTAAGATGAATTTTTTTAGTTTTTCTTTATAAAAGAAATAAAGATGACCTGTCTTTAGTGCTTGTAGGTGGGAAGTGTTCTTTAAGTGTTAGGTACTGCTACTGAACACTTTAGTGGTGAAGAGTTGCACAGAGTGAAAAGAGCACAGCAGCATGGTGCTGTGAAAAGGGGCAGGGCCTGGTAGCCATTTTAGGGCACATTTCAACCACAAGAACTTCAGAATCACAGAAAATTGTAGTGTCTGAAGATGTGCAAGACATCACTTTTGGTCTGAGATCATGCTATTTTAAATTATCATCTTAATTCCATCAACAATGTAAAGTCACTTAGCATTTCAACTAAGGAAAACTTATGTCATGTCTGTGACTCTTCTCAAGACTTGCCCAAACTGTAAAACATGGCCCTGTCAAACATACCTGCAGCAGGTGTTGATAAGGAAGCAGGAGCAGGAGGGCTCTGAAGCTCTGCAGTGCTTGTGGGCATGGTGAGTTTTCCAGAAACCCATATGTAACCCCTCAGATGGGAGACCCATGATGAAGAATGGCATTGTCAGTGGGTCCACTATGTCAAAAAGGCTGACAGTGGAGGATTGCTCAAGGGTGAGTAGGTTGCATAGAGCAAAGAAGTGCTCTCTTCTCCTTCCCACTCTGACCCACGCACCCAGCCTCATTTTTCTCTCCTCTTCTGGGAAAGGCAAGAAGACTCCCTCGTACCCCAAGCAGGATCCCCAGGTGCAAGGAGGTGGTCCTGGAACTGCTGAGCTCCTCTGCCCTGTCCTGATTGCACCATGTTCAGGTCACTCTGAGACGCTGGAGGAGCACTGGAATGCTCTGTTCAATGAGACATGTGCAAGGTGCTGCACTCTGCTAGATAGTCTGTGATGTCCTGAGCAAATGAGGATGGAGGCTGTGATTATCTGGAGGGACAGAAACCGGGCTATTGAATGACTGCTCTTTCCTCTTCCAAGCGAAAAACAGCTTTGGAGAGAAACTCATCTTGTGCTGGAAACACCTGACTATTTCTCTAGACCTCTCAGAAGCCCTGCTTAGGAAATGAAATGTAAAACACCCCTATCTTGTTGTATGTCGTTTCCTAAGTGACAGCTGATTGCATTTTGGGAATGTTTTCTCATTTTCAGAATTAAATCAGTTTGGCATTCGGTAGCAGACAATACTCATTAACCTTTTAAGGGTTGCCAAACTGGTCTGAAGCATGCAATGGAGAAGGAAAAAAAAGAGCAAAAAAACCTCTGTTAAACATCATTGTAATCTGATGCTTCTGAAGCAACAGGCAACAAAGACCGGCAATTCATTAGATGTGACACTGGTTTATACTAGAGCAGGTTTGAAGAAGGTACAAAATATGAACCAAACTTATGACATGTAGCATGAATGTCATTTATCATCTTACCAAACTTTGATGCTTAGAATGATACTAATTTTCATAACTAATGATTTCACATAACTCTTCTAGACTGTTGGGAAGAAGACAATAAAAGTCTGCTTTCTAAACCTCGGTAAGCACATACAGCAGAAATCAGGAGAGAAGAGTTGCATGATCTCACACCACTACTGCTGATGAATCCAGGAATATGTAAGTAGAACTAAATAAGAAATTTAATGCAATTCTGTACGGTTTTGGCTTCCCTTACCTCCCCCCAGTCCCCAAAATACGTTGCGGATAGCGACTGCATGATATTCAATCCATTATTTTTGCTATAAAGAACCTATAGAATGAGTGAGGTGAAATGTTTAAGAATGCCAATATTATACGTACACTTACAATGTTTGTGTGGCTGAGCAATGTCTATGATGTTTATGGTCTCTGGTACTCTGTAAGAACTACTGGTCCCTGATTCTTCAGTACTGTAAAGACTTTGTAATATCCCCATTTTGGTGAGGTTTGGTAGCAAATTAAACTACACAAATTAATCTATTACTTCATTTGTATCTTATACAAGTACCCTGTAAGCAGAAAAGGTCTGTAGACACTTCTCCTGGTAATGTTGCTTTTCTATGCAAGGTAGCTACCCCACCACAAAATGGTACCTGTACATTTTTTAGTGGCAAGTCGGTTTTAAAGCAAAGTGGTAAAACTTCTGATACAGCCCTTCTCCCAAGAGAGGAGACTGGCTCAGGCCTGTTATTTTGGAGACCAATGAATATGGATCAATTCCTACAGCACAGCTACATAAAGGGCTAGGATGTTCCCAAATCCAGAATTCTTAGCAGGGGCATTGGGTTTTCTCAAATGCACTGCTGGTATCTTTTCCACCTTGTAACACAAAGACGACAGTGACTCAATCATATGGCTCATGAGGCTCACGAGAGCAGTGCTTGGAAATGAGTGTGATGGAGCTTTGATATCAGCCAGCTGGTCATAGTAAAACCAGCCAAGGCAACTGGAAGCCAGCTAGGAGAAACCACCCTTCTCTGCACAGCTCCGGGCAAGAGGAAGTACTGTTCTCACTACCTCCAGGACAGGATCTGTGCCTTTTCAGGACACCCCTTTGCTGCACCTTCCACCCCATTTTTCCTCAAATGAGGATAAAGAAAAAAACAGTTAAAACAGCAAAGGTGCTAACTTGTTCTTCTATTCCCTCCCAAACCCCAACTAGGAATAGGAAAGAAAGAACATAGAGGATACTAGGATGCCTGTTTAGTCCATTCTGCAACATTCTGTAACTGGGAAAATATAGCCCCCTGCTTTTCGGGAGCATCCTATTTAACAAGCAGCCATTACAGCTGGAATTCATTTAGGGTGTATGCTAAGATTCTTCTGTGCTGCTGAAGGAGTCATGCTGCACACTGGAGCTGCACACATAGGAGCTCTTGTAATTTAGGGATTTTTCATTGCTCTTTTTACCGTGTCCTTGGAAAACGGTTGAGTGGAAAAGCTTAAGATCTGGAATTGTGCATTGAATCTTCATAGGAAATGTTCATGCAAACAGAAGATGCTGCATTTTAGCTTACAGTAGACCCAGCTATCTAACCAGAGTCATATGGAATAAACATTGGTGGTGGAAATATTGCTGGGGATAAGGTTCTTTTCAACTCTGTTGCAGAGAACTTGTCTCATACAGTGTAGGCACCAATAGCCGGTTATGCCTAATATACATTGGGTTTAGACCAAATCTTACTAAAAGGAAACGTAGGGCACCCACCTGCCATGTACCTTTGTGTTGCATGCCCAGCTAACACAGAGGAAAGGAAGAGAGGTGAGGGCTGCCTCCTGCTCTACAGCACAAATTTCACTGGGTCACATGAAGATCCTGTCAAGCAATGACTCTTCCTGAACCTAGGTGGAGTTTTCTGCATACCGGAACATTTCAGCTAATTAGTAGTTAAATGTCTGTGTAGCAATGGCTGTACATGTATGACTTTAGTATATTTAAATTGTTTAATGCATTTTTAACTTATGAAAGTGTATTTGATATTATTTCAAGAAACTCTAATCTTTCAAGACAAGTTTTATTAAAAAAATACATATATATATCTCTGCACAATAGATATCTACAGGTTTAAATTTCTCTCCCTGTCTTAAAAATCACAGAGGAATGAAAAACACTCAGGAGTATATGGTGTCCACCTGGAAAAAGCAATTAACAATTGAGATCATTTTGAGGCAGGGGAGCCCCAAATGGACTCTGGCAGCTGCTGAGAGGAAAATCTGCATCCATCATGCACACAGGCAAAGCCTGGCAGCACTCAGCCCATGCTGTGGGTGCCTGCTTGTCACAGCAGTTTGCACCCATATACCCTCTCCAGGGACAGAGCCAGAGCTTGCCTAAATTTCCAGAAGGCCCACCCAGTTATTTAAATAGAATATGGTTAAGAAGCCAAACCATGCTCTGATCTTGTTCCCTAATTTATTCCATCCTGGAAATAATTTGTAGCGTCTGTGGTATATTGGTCCCTCTCTGGTCCCTCCTAGCCAGGGCTTGTTGGTATACTAAGGAAGCTGTGGTTGCAGAACCATTGCTATAAGATGCTTCAAAGAAGATGGTGTTAATTTCTTAAACATGTGTCACCTTTCCTCATGCATGAAGCTTCCTAACTGGCAGTCTTTGGATTTTGTTGGTACTGGCTGCACACCTGTGCCTGTCCATGCATTAAACCTTGACTGTAGGACTCTCGTCACAAATGAACTGTCAAATCATTACTACGTTTGATGCAGTATAATCTGTCTTGAAATTAGAATTGGTCCATCCAGCCTCAAATTTCACTTGCTACTGAGGCTAATATGCTGTTTTGAATATGCATTCATGGAGACTCGCATCCATTGGGATCCAGAGGGAGTACAAGTTAAGAGCAGATTTTCTGAATTAGCATGTCGAGAGGGAAGGGTCTTTCATTTAGACTGCTGCAGATGCCTCTCCCTCTTGTTCATTACAATTGCATTTCATCAGCTTTATGATGTCCACATGTCAATTGAGTGTGAGGATTTTGCACACAAAAGAGCCTCAGGGAAAACGACTTCACTAGCTAATCAGCTGATTATCATACCTCAAATGGGCTGCAGTATGCTGCTCCAAATACTATATCAGCGAGAGTGGAATTGAAGATTAAGACAGCAAAAAGAAAGCTGTACAGCCCAGTTTAAAGAAATCAAACAGGAATTTGTCAGGGATAGAAAGAAGCAAATATAGTTGGGACAAGTGCCTTTGAAATATCC